>NW_006408806.1:2452913-2453582 GCF_000296735.1 Chrysochloris asiatica | reverse complement strand
TTGAAGGATTCTATGGGCAAGTATTGAAGGATTCTATTGGCAAAGGAAGATGAAAGGAATACACAGTCACTATACCAAAAATAAATGGTCAATGTGTAACCATTTCAAGAGGTAGCACATGATCAAAAGTCAATGATACTGAAAGAAGAAGTCCAAGGTTCACTTAAGGCATTGGCAAAGATCAAGGCTCTGGGAATTGATGTAATGCAAATTGAAATATTTCCACAAACTGATGTGGCACTGGAGGCACTCACTCATTTATGCTGAGAAATCGGAAGACAACTACCTGGCCAACTGACTGGAACAGATCTGTATTTGTGTCCATTCCAAAGAGAGGTGATCCAACGGAATGCGTAAATCAGACAATACCATTGATGTGCCATGCAAGTAAAATTTTACTCAAGGTAGTACAGTATAGCTTCAACCATACTCTGACAGAGAATTTCCACAGGTCCAAGACAGATTCAGAAGAGGATGTGTAATGAGGAATATCACTGCTGATGTCAGATGGATCTTGGCTGCAAGCACAGAATACCAAAAGAATACATGTGCCCTGTTGACTACACAATAGCTTTCAATTGTGTAGATCATGACAAGCTATGGACAACATTGCAGAGAATTCAGTATTCTGTTGTTGTTGTTGTTGTCAGGTGCCATCGAGTCGGAACC
>NW_006408806.1:2415057-2452788 GCF_000296735.1 Chrysochloris asiatica | reverse complement strand
GAAGCCTAGCCATCTTGGCCTCCAAGGAGCACTCTGGTTGCACTTCTTCCAAAACAGATCTATTGGTTCTTTTGGCAGTCCATGGCACTTTCAGTATTCTTCTCCAACACCACAACTCAAAGGCATCAATTCTTCTAGAACACTTAATTGTGCTCATGAGGAACTGTATATAGACCAAGAGGCAGTTGTTTGAATAGAATGTAGGAACACTAAATGGTTTAAAATTAGGAACAGTGAGCTACAGGGTTGTATTCTTTCACCATACTTATTCAACCTATAAATAATCCAAGAAGCGGGGTTATATGAAGAAAATTGTGGCATCGGGATTGGAGGAAGACTCATTAACAACCTGCAATACGCAGATGCTACAACTTTGCTTGCTGAAAGTGAAGAGGACTTAAAATACTTACTGATGAAGATCAAAGACCACAGCCTTTGGTATGGATTGCATCTCAATGTAAAGAAAACAAAAATACTTACCACTGGACCAGTAAACAACATCCATATAAATGGAGCAAAGATTGACATTATCAAAGACTTCATTTTGCTCAGATAAACTGTCAACACTCATGGAAGCAGCAGTAACGTAATCTAAGGACATAGTCCATTAGGCAAATCTATGGCAGAAGACCTCTTTCAAGTGTTGAAGAGCAAAGAAGTCAGTTTGAGGACTAAGGTGCACTTTACCCAAGTCATGGTATTTTCGATAACCTCATATGCCTGTAAAATTTGGACAGTAAATAAGGAAGACAGTAGAAGAACTGATGCATTTGTGCTATGGTCTTAGAAGAGAATATTGAAAATAGCATGGACTGCCAAAAGAACAAATAGATCTGTGCTGGAAGAAGTACAGCCAGAATGCTCCTTGGAAGCTAGAATGGCCAGACTTTGTCTCTCATACTTCGGACACATTATCAGAAGGAACCAGTCCCTGGAGAAAGATATAATGTTTGGTAAACTGAAGCATTGGGAAAAAAGAGTAAGACCCTTAATGAGATTGATTGGCATAGTGACAGCGGCAATGGGCTCAGACATAGCAGTAATTGTGAGGTTGTCGCAGGACCAGACAGTGTTTCGTTTTGTTGTGCTATGAGTCTATACTGATTCAATGGCACCTAACAACAACAAATTTCACACAACATAATGTCCGCCAGGTTCATCCAAGTTATGAGGTTTTTCTTCATCGGTATTCAACATTACGTAGCATCCCATTGTGTGTATATACCAAATTTTTTCTATCCGTTCTTCTATTGTTGGGAACTTGGGCTGGCTTCATTTTCTTGATATTGTACATAGTGCTGTGATGAACATCAGTGTGCATATATCTACTCATATCCTGGCTCACATTTCTTGTGGCTATATACCAAGTAGAGGGATTGCTGCAGGGTCATACAGTGTTTCTATTTCCAGCTGTCTGAGGAATTACCATACCATCCTCTAGAGTGGTTGAGCTATTTTACAGTACTACCAGCAATGTAGGAGGGTCACAGTCTCTGCACACCCTCACCAGCATTTTTTTCTGTTGTTTTGAACTTTGCTGTTAATGTTGGTATGGTATGATATCTCAATGTTGTTTTGATTTGCATCTCTCCAATGGCTAGTGATCTTGAACATTTCTTCATATATTTGTTGGCTGCCTGGATGTCTTCCTTGATGAAGTGTCTGTTCACGTCACGTGCCCATTTTTAAATTCGTTTGTCTTTTTCTTGTAGAGGTGTTATGATTTTCTATAAATTTCTATTAGTCCCTTTTATGATATGTCATCACAAAAAATAATTTCTCATAATGTGGGCTCCCTTTTTTAATCTTTCAGCAAAATCTTTTGATGCACATAAGTTTCTAATTTTTAGGAGTTACCACCAGTCATCTTATTTTTCTTCTACTGCTTATGCATTTTTTGTAATCTTTGATAGTTTATGTGTGCCATGTACTTGAGCCCCTAACTTTGTGTATAGTTTTTGATTGGTGAACTGTATAGTTCTAGGCTTTACATTTAGGTCTTTAATCCATATTGAGTTCGTTTTTGTATATGACATGAGGTATGGATCTTATTTCACTCTTTTGTAAGTGGATTTCCAAGTTTTACCAGCACCGTATCTTGAAGAGACTATCTCTTCCCCATTTAATGTATTTTGGTTCATTGTCAAAGATCAGTTGACTGTATGTAGATGATTTACTTCTGGGCTTTTCATTCTGTTCCATTGATATGTATCTTTTGAAATCAGGGAGTGAGAGCCACCAACTTTTTTTCTTCTTCTTAAGCAATGCTTTGCTTTCTGAGATTTCTTTCTTCTCCATATAAAGTTCATGGTTGTTTTTTCCATCTCTTTAAAGAAGGGTGTTGGAATCTGGATTGGGATTGTATTATATCTATAGGTTTCTTTGAGTGGTAGTGACATTTTCACATATTAAGTCTTCCTGTCCATGAGCATGGCATATTCTTCCCTTTTTGTAAATCTCGTTAGGGTTCATATAGTAGTGTTTTTTGGTTTTCTTTCTATAGGTCTTTTGTTTCTCCAGTTAGTTTAATTCCTAAGTATTTAATCTTTGGGATTGATGTTGCAATTTTTTTTTTTTCCATTTTTAAAGCTATCTTTATTAGTATAGAGAAATCCACCTGTTTTTTGCATATTGATATACCCTTCAAGTTTGTTGAATTTTTCAGTAATTTTCTTGCCAGTGTCTTTGGGATTTTCTATGTATAAGACCATATCTTCTGCAAATATAGAGAATTTTACTTCTTCTTAGCCAATTTGGATGACTTTAATTTCTTTATCTTGCCTTTTAATTCTGGCTAAGACTTCCAATGCAATATTAAATAGGAGTGGTGAAAAGTGCATTCTTGTCTAGTTCCTGTTCACAAAGAGAATGTTTTCAGTGTTCTCTCCATTGAGAGTCATTCTAGCTGTTGGATTTGTATGTATGCTCTGAATTATGTTGAATAATTTCCCTTCAATTCCTACTTCATTGAGTGGAAATTAATGTTGGATTTTGTCAAATGCATTTTCTGCATCATTCAGTATACTTATGTGGTAATTTTCCTTTTTATATTTATATGCTGAATTATATTGATTTTTTTTTTTCTAATACTGAACCATCTTTGCATGCCTGGAATGAATTCCACTTGGTTATGATGTACTACTTTTTTGATATGTTGTTGAATTCTATTGGTTAGGATTCTGTTGAGAATTTTTTACATCTGGATTCATGAGAGATATTGGTCTATAATTTTCTTTTTAAGTGATGTCTTTACCTGACTTTAGTATGCAAATTATATTCACTTTATTAAATGTATTCAGTTTTCCAACCTTTTCTCTATTCTGGAATAATCTGAATAAAATTGGTGTCTGCTCTTCTCCGAAGGTTTCCCAAAATTCACCAGCAAAGCCATCTGGGTGTGGACTTTATTTGTTGGGAGTTTTTTAATAGCCTGATCAATTTCTTCTTATGTTACAGGTCTATGTTTCTACATCACTCTGTTCAGGTCATGTTTTATTAAACAGCTATCCATATTTTCTAGATTTTCAAATTTGCCAGAGTACAACTCTTCATAGTTTTACATTATTATCCTATTTATTTGCACTGATTCTGTTGTGATGTCATCAGTATAGTTTCTTGTTAGTATTATTTGTATCTTCTCCCTCTTTTCTTTTATTATATTTCCCAATGATATGTCAATGTTATCAGTCTTTCAAAGAACCAACTTGTGTTTTGTTGATTCTTTCTATTGTTTCTTTGTTTTCTAATTCATTTATTTCTGCTCTAATCTTTTTTATGGAGTCCTGGTGTGGCACTCTGGGTTAATGCACTGGACTGCAAAGTTGATTTGCACCACAAGGTTGGTGGTTCAAGCTCATAAGCTGCACCTCGAAAACCCTATACAGGGTTTCTATGCCTTGGAACTGACTCAATGGCACTTAACGACAATCTTTTATTTCCTTTCTTGTGACTGTAGGCTTACTTTGCTGGTCCCTTTCTAGTTGTTCAAGATGTTCTAATGTGTTGATTTTGGTTCTTTCTTCTTTTTCAATGTGTGTATTTATTGCTATAAATTCCCTTTCAGCATTGTTTTTTTCTGTGTCTCAAAAGTTTTGGTATGTTGTGTTTTCATTCTCATTTTTTTTTCTAGGATTTTTTGTTGTGGTTTTTATTTATTCTATTACCTTCAGCTTTTGTGCAGGACAATATTCAGTTCCCATGTATTTGACTTTATTCCCTTGATTTTCCTACTGTTGATTTCTATGAGGTCAAGTTGATTGTGTTGTTTAGTCCCTTAGTGTCTTTGTTGTTCTGTCCTTTTTCGAAGCGGTATATTAAAATTTCCCCCTATTATTGTAGACTTGTCTATCTCTTTCTTCAATTCTTTTAGAGTTTTGAGGCTCTTTCTTTGGGAGCACATATACTTACTATGATTATGTCCTCTTGTCCAATTGACCCTTTAATCATCAGATGGTATCTTTCTTTGTCTCTTATGTTGGTTATTGCTTTAAAGTTCATTTTATCAGAGATTAATATTGTCACTCCTGCTTGTTTTTTATTATAATTAGCTTAATAAATTTTTCCAATCTTTGATTTTTAATTTATGTTTGTATTTGTGTACAAGGTATATCTCTTGTAGACAGCATATTGAAGGATCCTGCTTTATTATCTAGTCTGCTACTCTCTGTCTCTTGACTGGCACATTTAATCCATTGACATCCAGTTTAATTAAAGACATGTATGAATTGATTGCAGTCATTTTGCTGTGTTGTTTTTTGTTTGTCACTTGTTTTTTTGTTCTGCATGCTTTCATGTGCTGAGTTCATATTTTTCCGTAAGCTTTTTCTTGTCAAATTTTTTTTGTAGTTTTAATGTTTACAAAATCTTAATGGATTTTCATTTTCTCAATTTGATGTTAAGTTGTATTAGATTTCTTTGAGGTAACCCTCTACTTTATTAATTTCTTCCCCATTTTAAAAGTCTGTTTTGTTTTGTCTTAAAATCTATCTGACCTTCTTGCCTCTTGAAACTGTAACTGTACTTTCCCCTCACTTCATTTATCAGTTGTTCTGATCATAGATGGACATCTCTGATTTCCTAATGTCAGTATTTTAGTTTTGTTCTACTCTGAACATTTCCACATTGATGTGAATTCTGGGTGATATTGCCATGTATGTGAGTCTTTAATTGTTGTCTGATCTTGTCGTTGCTCAGTCCAGAGAACTTTCTTTAGTGTATTTTGGGGAGTTGGATTGGTTTTTACAAAGTCCTGTAATTTAGGCTCAGAAATATTCTAATTTTGTCACCATATTTCAGGGAAAATTTTGTTGGATATATGATTCTTGATTGGCAGGTGTTTTTTGTTTTGTTTTTCTTTGTCTTTAAGAGTTATATATATATGCCTCCCATTGCCTCCTTGCCTGCATAGTTTCTGCTGAGAATTCTGAGCTTAATCTTACTGGTTTTCCTTTGTAGGTAATGCTTCATTTTTCCTAAGCTACTTTCAGGATTCTTTCCTTGTCTTTTATTTTGAAGAGTTTGATTATGATATGTCTTGTTGATTTTCTTTTGGAATCTATTCTGCCTGAGGATCATTCAGATTCTTCAATGCTCCTCTCATCTTTCATGATGTTAGGGGAATGTTATTTTTGCAGCTCTTTGACTATCTTTTCTGTGGTTTTCTTTGTCTCTTCCTGTTCTGGAAATCCAGTCACCCATCGATTGTCCCTCTTCATGTTTTCCCACATGAGTCTTAGACTTTCTTCAGATTTTTTCATTCCTTTTTCTGATTATTCTTCTAACTTACTAATATTGAGAGATTTAACTTCAGATCACGTCCATTGATTTAAATCTGCTTCTTTGCAACCTTTCTTTGTTGTCCACTTTGGATATCTTAGCAATAATATTTTGGATTTCTGTTTGCAGAATTTGTATTTTCTCCACCACTTTATCTATTTTGTTTGATTGTTCCTAGAACAAATTTCTAAATTCTTCCTTGTTTCCTTCAACCTGTCAATAGTTTGGTTCTTTTGTGGTTAGGTGCCATAGAATTTCTAAATTCTTCCTTGTTTCCCTCAAACTGTCAATAATTTGGTTCTTTTTGTTGCTAGGTGCTATTGGATCTGTAACAGCTGTTATACCCTGTCCTGCTCGAACCTCACAATCATTGCTATGCTTAAGCCCATTGTTGCTTACTCTGTGTCGCTCAATCTCTTTGGGCATCTTCCTCTTTTGCGCTGATCCTCTACTTTACCAAAAATGATGTTCTTCTCTAGGGATTGGTCCCTCCTGATTGTGTGTCCAAAGTATGAGAGACAAAGTCTGGCCTTTCTGTCTTCTAAGGAGCATTCTGGCTGTACTTCTTCCAATACAAATTTGTTTGTTCTTCTAGCAGTCCATAGTACTTTTAATATTCTCTTCCAATGCCACAACTCAAATGTATCAATTTTTCTATAGTGGTATTTATTCATTTTCCAACTAAACATGCATAATAGGTTGTTGAAAATACCATGGCTTGAGTCAGGTGCACCTTAGTCTTCAAACTGACATGCTTGCTTCACGAACGCTTTAAAAAGATGTTGTGCAGTAGATATTCCTAATGCAATATGTTGCTTGATTTCCTGTTTGTTGCTTCTATGAATGTTGATGGTTGATCTGAGCAAAATGAAGTCTTTGATATCTTCAGTTAAGTCTCCATTCATATAGATGTTGTTTATTGGTCCAGTGGTGAGGATTTATGTTTATTTTACATTGCAGTGCAACCATGGGCTGTGGTCATTGATGTTCATCAATATTTTAAGTCCTCTTTGCTTTTAGCAAGCAGGGTTGTATCATCTGCATATCACAGTTTGTTAATGAGTCTTTCTCCAATCCTGATGCCATGTTCTTCTTCATATATTATAGATGCTTAGATTATTTGTTCAGCATACAGATTGAGTGTTTAAAGTAGTACAATAAACAAATACACTCTGGCACATACCTCTCCTAATTTTAAACCTTTTAGTGTCCCTTTGTTCTGTTTGAACCCCTGCCTCCTGGTCTATGTACAGGTTCCTCATGAGCACAATTAAATGGTCCAGAATGCTCATTCTCTGTAATGTTGTTCATAGCTTGTCATGATCCAGACAGTCAAAAGTCTTTACAAAGTCAGTAAAACACAGGTAAACATCTTTCTGGTATTCACTGCTTTCAGCCAAGGTCCATCTGACATCAGCAATGATCTCCCTTGTTACTCAGCCTCATCTGAACCTGGCTTGTACCTTGACCAGTTCCCTGTCAATGTACTGTTGCAGCTGTTCTGTGAATTATGTTTTGCAAAATTGTACTAGTATGTGATATTAACGATATTGTCTGATGATTTCCACACTCCATTTGGTCAACTCTCTTTGAAATGGGCACAAATCTTCCAATTAGTTGACCAGATAACCGTCTTCCAAATTTCTTGTTGTAGATGAGTGAGTGCCTTCAGTGCTGAATCCATTTGTTGAAAGATTTGTTTGTATTCCATCAATTTTCAGAGCCTTGTTCTTCTCCAATGCCTCAGTACACCTTGGATTTCTTCTTTAAGTACCATTGGCTCTTGATCCTATGTTATCTTTTGAAATTGTTGAACATCATCCATTTCGTTATGGTATAGTGGACTAGGTATATAATAAGATAACAAGTAAGATAGTAGTAGAAACAACAATTGTGAGGTGTTGTTAAGTGCCCTCAAGTTGGCTCCTAATCATAGCAGCCCTGTGTAAGTCTTCCAAGGAGTGGCTTGGGATTTAAACCAGTGACATTGAAGTTAGCTGTTCAATGCTTATATTACAGTGCCACACCAGGACTCAGTGATATGTTAGCAGGTTTAAAATATAATTTGGAGATTACGTTTTAAATTTTTGCTGATAGATAGTGTGTGTGAAGTTTAAAATCAGTTTCTGGTGACATGAATGATTAATTGCTTGACTGCTAAGCTAAAGTTTAGTGACTCCAAACCCAACCATAGGCAAGCATCTTGAAAGAAGGGCTTGGTGATCAGCTTCTGAAAGAGCACAACTTTGATAGCCTGTGGAGCAGTTCTACTCTGCACACCTGGGGTCACCATAAAACAGAATTGACTTGTCAAAACTAGTTTTGGGGAAAAGGGGAGATGATACTTTGGAAAATGTGGAATCATAGATAATGTCTAACATTTTGGCCTGAAAGAATAGGTAGTGTTCTGTTATCTGAGCTGAAGAAGTCCAGGAGAAAAGGAAGTATACACTGGAGCATTGTAAGCACACATGCTGCTGAGATAGATTAAGTTTGCATACCATCTTGGCCGTTCCCCAGCTTTAGTCAAGTTACTTAATTTCTATGCCTCAGTTCCTTTTCTGTAAAATGAGAATTATAATGGCACCCATTGCATGGTTTCACTCTCAGGCATAAATGTTGTTGTGGTAGTTAAGTGCTATCCAGTCAGTTCTGACTCATAGCAATCTTTGTAGGAGCAGAAAGCCTTATTTTTCTCCTGCTGAGTGGCTGGTGGGCTTGAACTGTCAACTTTATGACATGCAATCCAGTACTTAACCTATGGATCCACCTCACTCCACTGTAACAAATTAATGTTGTTGTTGTTGTTGTTAGGTGCTGTCAAGTCAATTCCTACTGATAGCAACCCTGCAAAGGTCCAAGGAGCAGCTTGTGAGTTTGAACCACTGACCTTGCAATTTTAAAGACTTTGTGGTCCAGTGCTTATCCTTCATTGCCACACCAGGAATTTATGTATTAAAAAATTAAATACATGTAAATTATTTAGAACAGTGCCTGTCTCGTGTTTTAGATGTTATTAAAGGAAGGAAGAAAAAAAGAGTTCTCCTTCGACGTTTTAAATTTACGATGCTTTTTAGATGTCGAAGAGGAGATGAACAGGCAGTTAGATATACAAGACTGCAGTTCAGGGAGAAGTCAGGTGGAAAGATATAATTTGGAAACTTATTAGCATATTGATGGTATTTAAAGCCCTTGCACCAGATGAAATCACGTAGGGAAAGTTGGTAGAGAAGAGAATAAAAGAGAACCAGCCGTGGGGCACTCTAGCATTAAGGTCATAGATCAGCTACACTTGGATATCACAGAAATGGCTGAGAGTCTGAATGAATTTTTTATCTTACTCTTTACTTTTAGGGCAAGTCTTACTCCTAAATCAATTCATGAAACTCTCATTTGACACAGCTCTCATTAGATAGCCAAGTCTCTGTCATTTTACATTTCACATGTATACCTTCTAATCAGAGTGCCAAAAACCAAAACAAAGTGACCCCTTTTTGAAAACTGAAGATAAATGCAGGCTCATGAATAAATATAACCTTTCCAGAAGCCATCTTTCTTTCTCTGCTGCACAAAGAGCATATATAAAGTGAAAAGAGAATGAGATTTGGGATGTGAGCAAACATGTGCTGAAATCTCAGGTCCACCTAAATTTTGAGACCTCAACAAGCTACTTAACTCATCTGAGCCTCAGAATTCGCATCTAGTCAAATTTGGAATAGTAATAACTACTTCATGAAGTCTGAAGAAGTATAAATAAGACTGTGTCTGGCACACACTGAGTATTCATATATTGGCTTCTTTATCTCTTCTTTATACTGCATCTTATGGAAGATTCACATTCATACAACCCTTTAATCTCAGTACATAGTCTAGCATTTGATTATTTACATGTAAAATTCATTTTATTTAAGTAATGATATATAAAATGTACAAATGATGTATACATGTAGTAGAATTTATGTTGCTGTGTTTGTGTTGTCTGTGGACCTAACAGTTTATTGAGTTATAAAAATCATTTTTATATAGGCATGTGTCAAAAGATCTTTCACATGTGCAGTAATGTGTTACTTGTGAACAGACTTAGCTTCTAGATACAAGGGCTGTTAAGGTCTCATTATTTCCTGCCTCCCAGAGGATGAACTGTGCTAATTAGTATGTTTAAGGAGTAAAAATGTATGTTTGTTGTATTCCCATTAAGCTATTGTTTCTTTACTTACTGATGCTTGTTGCAATTTATTGACTGTAAATTATACCTCACAGTAAATTAGCCTTACTTTCTGATTACTCCCTCTACCCAATTTGCCAGTTGCATAAAGTTATAAAGCAACCAATTGACTTCCTGAGAATATAGATATGAAACAATTTTCTGCAGTGTTGAACTCCAGAAGAATTTAAAAGCTTTTGTGAATCTAGTACCAGTGCTCATTTCAAGCCAGGAGCAAACATATAAATCATGTTCAGCACAGTGTACCTGTCGTTAGAAACTGTTTACAGCCATGTATATTTATTAGTTTTCCCTGGTTTCAAGCAAGATGTTTTCTTTCCCTGTTCTGTGTGTACGCATAGACACACACACACACACACACACATTACTTTCACAAAGCCTTTGGGGATGATTATTTTTCCCACCTACATTTTTATGCCATTGCTTTAGATAGTATCTCAAACAGAATCTTTTGCTCTCTATGGATATTTACAAGTTTACTTTTTCCACTTGTCAAGAACCGTGAATGGGCTTAGATTTTACCTTCCTTGCAAGTTAACAAGTTATTAGAATACAGTTTTAGAGACGCTGGCAGAAAGCACAAGAATCCTAGATCTGAGAGAATGGACTATATTACTCATGGCAACAGCAGTAGCTGCAGTATCGTATTTGTGGCCAGTTCCCTGAGTCTAAGTTCCTATAGAATGATGTGAAGAGCATCATGATTCCTGCAAATGAAGGGGTTGCACTACAGAATAGGAACCCTGAGCTTAGGGCAGTAAACCTGCTTGATTTACTCTGGAGGGATTCTTTTCCTTTTTTTAATATTGGATGGTTAGCAATTTTGCCCTTTGCTAAGAAGGGGAGACTACCATTATATTCAAAGGTTATTTGTGCTACAAGCATCCTTAAAGAAAGTACAGAGGAAAGGGAATAATCCTCTATTCACAAAGCGAGTAGAACTGTGAGAGTACCATGGAGAATTGTTTTCCAAAACCACTGACACTTTTCTTCATATACCTGTATTACAGTATAATGTTTTCAGTGCATGAGCTTTTCAAGCTAATGTAGATTCTGAAAATCACAGAGTTATCATGAAAAGGAATACATGAAATTCATTTCCTCTCTTACTAAATGAATTGTTAGTTTCTTACTTAGTCTTGCTCAAGAAATCAAGTGATATTTGTATGTGGACAAATCTACTACAAAATACATCTTTAAAATTCTAAAAAGTGAAAGTATAAGTTTGATGGCAAAGGTGTGCCTGACCCAAATCATGGTCTTTTCAATTGCCTCATGCAGATATGAGGACAATGGAAAAAAATAAGAGAGAAGAATTGGTGCATTTGAAAATAAAATCTTCTAAGTGACTTAAGCTGGCTATTTTATGAAATGTGTTTTATTTAAGGAAAAGTAATAATCTTCACTAATTCCAGAATGAGAAAAAAGAAGGATAAACTGCTTGTCAAATGAATAATGAAGATATGAATAGAAATGTAAACTATTTAAAGAAACTTTACTTAAATGGTAATTATGTAGATATAATCACCATGTCAAGGAGCTCTGGTAATGTAATTGTTATGAATCGGGCTATGAACCTTAAGGTCAGTAGTTCGAAACTACCAGCTGTTCCATGGGAGAAAGTTGAGGCTTTCTGCTTCCGTAAAGATTTACAGCCTCAGAACCCTGTACAGGGTCGCTATGGGTCGGAATCGACTTGACAGCACTTAACAACAACAACAATCACCATGTCAGCTTAAATTAATTTCAAATATGTTTAGATAGTCTACTGGTGTGGCACTGTAGAATAAGCAGTGGACTACTAACCACAAGTCCAACTGTTCAAATCCACCAACCATTCCGCAGGAACCCTATATAAGGTTGTTATGAGTTAGAACTACCTCGACAGCACTAACAACAGTAGTTGGTATTAAATGAATAGATATTCATTATAACTGAAATTCACTGGCTCTTACTGACTGGTAACAATGCTTCAGAGAGAAGATATATATATCCCGCATTGCTATCAAGTCAATTCAGGTTCATAGCAAGACAGAATAAAACTACACCATAGGGTTTACTAGATTTTAAATCTTTATAGGAGCAGACAGCTTTACATTTCTCGTATGTGACACTGGGTTAATGTGCAGGACTAGAAGCTCAGATTGAACTGCAAGGTCAGCAGCTCAAGGTCACCCTATACAGGGTCACTGGAACCTACTTGACAGTACTTAAGAACAACAACATAGAGTACCTGAGGTTTTCACCTATAGATTTGAACCACTGACCTTTTGGTTAGCAGCCTAGTTCTTAACCAATTGCTTAAAAAGCCCTGCATTACCAGGGCTTTTAAATATACATTAACAGGAGGGAGCTTCAAAAAATTCATGGAAAAAGGAACTAAAAGAAGGCAGTGGAATTTATCTATGAATTTTTGAAGCCCCCTTGTATACATGTACATGTTCATGTACGTGTACAAATATGTGGTAAGTGTGACGGCTACAAACAAGGAAACAGTGGACTGCAAACCAAAATGTCCATGATTTGAACACACCAGTGTCTCTGCAGGAGAAAGATGAGATTTTCTGCTCCAACAAAGATTAAAGCCTCAGAAACCCTATAAAGGGTCGCTATAAATCAGAACCAAACTCCAATTCTGATGTTGAGTTCTTCATATACTCCAGCCTCTTGGATTCTTTACTCAGCATACAGCTTAAATAAGTGTGATGAAAAAATTGAACCCTGGTACACACCTTTCCTGATTTTGTATCACTCAGTATCCCCTTGTGGGGTTGGCCCAGAACTGGGCACTGTTTCATTCTGCTGCAACTACTTTTTAATGATCTTCTGCATAACTTTACTTACATGTGATATTATTAGTATTATTTGAGTATTTCTCCATTCTTTTGGGTCACCTTTCTTTGGAATAAGCAAAATTTGCATCTCTTCCAGTCAGTTGGCCAGGTAGCTGTCTTCCAAATTTATTGGCATAGACTAGTGAGTGCTTCCAGTGCTGCTTCAGTGTATTGAAACATTTCAGTTGGTATTCTGTCAATTCCTGGAGGCTTTTATTTTCCCCCAATCCCTTCAGTTCATCTGGGACTTCTTCTTTTAATATCATCAACTTTTTATCATATGCTACATTCTGAAATAGTTTAACGCTGACTAATTATTTTTGGTACAGTGGCTCTGTGTGTTCCTTTCATCTTCTTTTGATGTTTTCTGTATCATTCTGTATTTTGCCTTCAGTATTTCAACTCAAGGCTTGAATTTTTTTCACCAACTCTTCCATCTTGAGAAACGCTGTGTTCTTCCCTTTTGGTTTTCTAACTCCAGAACTTTGTACATTTCATTATATTAACTTCATCATTTCTTCCATTTTCTTTAGCTACGCTGTGTTCAGAAACAAGTTTCAGAGTCTCTTCCGACATCCACTTTGTTTTTTCCACTTTGTTTTACTTTTTTCTGTCTTTTTAATGACCTTTTGCTTTCTTCATATATAATGCTCTTGATGTCCCCCAACAACTCTGGTCTACAGTCATTAGTGTTAAGTGCATCAAATCTGTTCTTGAGATGGACTCTAAATTATGGTGGGATATACTGAAAGTCATATTTTGACTCTCATGGATGTGTTTTGATATTGTTCAGCTTCAGGCTGAATGTAAATATGAAAAGTTGATGCGCTGTTCCATACTTGGCCTCTGGTGCTGTTTAGGCAAATACCCAGCTTCATCATCGTCTCTTCCCAGGATGTTTGATTCTTGTGTATTCTATCTGGAGATGTTCTTTTATATATTTCCATTTATGTGGATGACAAAAAGATATTTTCAGTGAAGAAGTTGTTGGTCTTGCAGATTCTATCATGAGATCTCCAGCTCCATTTCTATCACCAGTGCCATATTTACCGACTACCAATCCCTCGTATGTGTTTCTAACTATCACATTCCAGTAACCAGTATCTTGACTGCATGTTTGATCAATTTCAGCCTGAAGCATTTTTTTTTTTTGTTTTGCTTTGTTTAAGTTTTGTTAAGTGCCGTCAAGTTTGTTCCAACTCATAGAGACCCTGTATAGGGCTTCAAAAGATCGACTGGTAGGATTGAATCATTGATCTGCAGTTAGCACTTCAGTGCTTATCCTATAGCTCCACACCAGAATGCCAAAGAATTTTGTAGCATTCTTCAATTTCTTCATCATTTACCTTCGTGGTTAGCATGTAAATTTGAAAAAATAAAGGAATAAACTGGTTTTGTTGTAATTGTGCAGATATTATCCTTTGTATCTCAATATTGATCATGACATGTTCTTTGTGACAACGAATGTGATGCCATTCCTCTTAAATTTGTAGTTTCCAGTGTAGTAAACCATGATTCTCCAATTCAAAATGGTCAATACCTTTCCATTTTAGCTCATTAATGCCTCGTTGTTGTTAAGTGCAATTGAGTCAGTTCCAACACACAGCAAACCTCTGTACAACAGAATGAAGCACCAGCACCTGGTCCTGCCCCATACTCACAATTTCTGCTATGCTTGAACCCATTGTTGCTACCACTGTGCCAGTCAATCTTGGTGGGGGTCTTCCTTTTTGTTTTTTGTCCCTCCAATTTACCATGTATGATATCCTTCTCCAGAGACTGGTCCTTCCTGATAATATGTCCAGTGTACGAGAGATGAAGTTTAGTCATCTTGGTTAAACTTCTTCCAACACAGACTTGTTTGTTCTTCTAGAAGTCAATGGTACCATTAATAGTCTTCTCCAACACCATAACTCAAATTCATCAATTCTTCTACAGTCTTCCTTATTCATTGTCCAACTTCCACATGCATACACAACTATTAAAAATATCATGACTTGGGTAAAGTGCACCTTAGTCCTCAAACTGATGTCTTTGCTCTTGAACACTTTAAAGAGGTGTTGTGCAGCAGATTTGCCTAATGCAGTGCATCATTTGATTTCTTGACTGCTGCTTCCAGGAATGTTGATTTTATATCCAAGAAAAGTGAAGTCTTTGACAACTTCAATATTTTCTTCATTTATCATGAAGTTATTCACTGGTCCATTGGTGAGGACGGTTGTTTTTGTTTACATTGTGATGCAACCAATACCTAAGGCTGTGGTCTTTCATCTTCATCAGTAAGTATTTTAAGTTCTCTTTGCTTTCAGCAAACAAGGTTGTATCATCTGCAAATCGCGGTTTGTTAATGAGTCTTCCTCTAATCCTAATACCATGTTCTTATTCATATATCCAGATACTCAGGTTATTTGTTCAGCATACAGATTGGATGTTGAAAGTTGGACAATAAACTAATACAACACTGGCACACACCTTTCCTATTTTTTAAGTCTTTCAGTGTCACTGTGTTCTATATGAATGCCTGCCTACTGGTCTATCAACAGTTTCCTCATAAGCATGATTAAGTGTTCTGGAATACTCATTCTTTGCAGTATTGTCCATAGCTTGACACTGTCAAAAGCCTTTGCATTGTCAATAAAGTGCAAGTAACCATCTTTCTGGTATTCTCTGCTTTCAGTCAAGATCCATCTAACCTCAACAGTGATAGCCCTCATTTAACATCCTTGTCTGAATCGGGCTTCAACTTCTGGTAGTTCCTTATCAATGTACAGTTGCAACAGTTTTTAAATTATCTTTAGTAAAATTTTACTTGCATGTGATATTAATGATATTGTCTGATGATTTCCACATTCCGTTGGATCACCTTTCTTTGGAATGAGCACAAATAGAAATGTCTTCCAATCAGTTGTCTAGGTAGATGTCTTCCAAATTTCTTGTCATGGATAAATAAGTGCCTCTAGTGCTTCATCAGTTTGTTGAAGATTTCAATTTATATTTCATAAATTCCCAGAGTCTTGTTCTTTGCCAATATCTTCAGTAGACATTGGGTTTCCTCCTTCAATATCATTGGCTCTTGATAACATGCTACCTCTTGAAATGGTTGAACCTAGACCATTGCTTTTTGGTACTATGACTGTATATACCTTCCATCTTCTTTTGATGCTTTCTACATCATTCATTGTTTTGCCTAGAGAATCCTTCAGTATTTCAAATTGAGGCTTGGATTTTTTCCTCAGTTCTTTTAGCTTGAGAAATGCTGAGTGTGTTCTTCCCTTTTGGTTTTCTAACTCCAGATCTTTGCACATTTCATTACAATGTTTGACTTTGTTTAATTGAGCTACTCTTTTAAATTTTCTGTTCAGCTCTTTTATCTCCTTATTTCTTCCATTTACTTTAGCATCTCTATACTCGAGAGCAAGTTTGAGTCTCTTCTGACACCCATTTTGGTCTCTTCTTTCTTCCTTGTCTTCTTAATGGTGTTTTGCTTTCTTCCTGTATGTCATTCTTTATGTCATTCCTTACCTCTAGTAGTGTAGTGGTTATGAGATGCACTGCTAACATCAAGGTCAGAAGTTCGAAACTATCAGCTGTTCTGCAGGATAAAAATGATAGTTTCTGCTCCCTTAAAGATTTACAGCCTCGGAATCCCTCTACAGGGTCACTGTGTCACTGTGAGTTGGAACCAACTCCACAGCACATAACCACCACCACAGTGTCTAATGTATCAGATATGTAGGATATTGATATTTATGTGTTCCATTTCATTTTGATTACTTTCAATTTTCCTAGATTTATACTTTTTACATTCAACATTCCCATTATTAGTAAATGTATTCAGTAGTTTCTTCTTATTTTGAGTTATGCCATATCAGCAAATGAATGTCCTGAAACTTTTCTCCATCCATGTCAAACTTAATGACATGGTAAGTTTGACTCTATTTGGGAAGCAACTCTTACTCAATTTTGTGTGTCTTCCAGCAATATTTTGCTGCTATTCATAAGATTTTCAAGGGCTAGTTTCTCAAAAGTAGACTGCATATTCCTACTTCTGGGTCTGTTATTAGTCTGGAATCTCTGCTGAAACTTGTCTATCATGAGTGATCTTTCTGGCATTTGAAACACCAGTGGCATAGCTTTCAGGATCACAGCAGCATACATGCCTACATGCCACCACAGTAAAACAAAGTGACAAGAGTTATAGGAGTTTATCTATAATTACTTACGTTCAAATGATTTTCTGTGACTAAAGCCATTTGAGGACTAAAGTATTCATGATCGAAATCATGGTATTTTCAATCTCCTCATATGCATGTGAAATCTGGACAAGGAATAAAAAGCATAGAAGAATTGATATATTTGAATTATGGTGTTGACTAAGAATACTAACTATACAATGGACTGCCAGAGAAGAAGTATAGCTAGAATTCTCCTTGGAGGATGGCAAGACTTCAGCTTATGCACTTTGAACATGTTATCAGGAAGGACCAGTCCCTGGAGAATGACATCATGCTTGGTAAAGCAAAAGGCCCATCAAAAAGAGGAGCACCTTAAAAAGATGAATTACAGAATGATAGTAACAGTCGCTCAAATTTAGCAGTGATTGTGAAGATGGTGCAGGACCAGGCAGTGTTTTGTTCTGTTGTACATAGGATTACTATGAGTCAGGACCAACTTTGTGGAACCTAATAACAACAGCAAAAAGCCATTATCCAGGAAGCCATCAAGGCAAGCAATCAAGTCTCTTCAGGACAAAACCCCCTTTAAGACTGAAACTCAAAGGGAACACATGAGCAGGCGTGAAGCTTACTGGTGACCATATGTATAGGTCTACTGGTCAGTGGAAGAGAGGAAAAGGCAGCAATGAAGAAATGGGCTGAGTTCCACCATGTTCCATAGACTCCCGTTGACCTGGAGATGAGGGAGAGAAGAAGAAAGGCTAGTTGGTTCAAAGTGTGGTGAGACATGAAGATGCCTAAGCCTATGGAAATGGAAATAGCCACAGAGGGCTAGAACTGATAGTAAAGTATCCAGCTGATATGAAGTGAGGGGAGACGCACAAGAACACCCAAACTTGCAGATAGTACCCAAAATTGCAGCTACTACCATACAGGTAGTAGCTCAAAATACCAACAGAGAGGGAAGGAGTCTTCACCTCAAGTATCGATGCTATTTCCTCTGTACACAGGGCAGATAGGGACGGGCAACTTAGACACTGGCTACCTAAAATAAAAGGGCAATAAAAGCGTGAAGTGACTGGCTTACAAGGTTTCAATAGGGAGTTTAGTTTAAGACTGTGTGGGGATGATAGAGCCCCCGCTGAACAGTTTTCATCTTGTCTACCTGGAATTGGTAAAAAGAGATGAAGATAAGATTCTTATGATTCATAGTGAGTAATTGTTATCATGACTAATTGTGACTGTCACAACTGTAAAGGTAGAAGTTTTGTAACAAAAACGGGTGAGTAGCTAATCTTACAGTCCAGAAACAGAGGACCCTAGGACAATCAAGGGAGACTAGCACAAGCAGAATGTGTGACCCCATCCAGAGAAGCAGCAATACCAGTGATGGAGGCATAGATGGGGACATGGAGAGAGGGAGCAGCTGAGGACTCTAGATTCATGGAAAGAGTGGAGCTGAGAGCTGGCAGCCAGGAGGCAGTCTTGCAGAATGTGCCCTTTGGTTATTTAAATTATTATATATGCCTCAGTGTTTAAAAAAAATTTTTAAAGAGCATAATAGAGAGAAATACTGTTAACTGATAGTACATGGATGGGATTATAATCATTATAATGAAACAAAATATATGATTTGTTGAATGTAAAACTGATGATTTGCCCTGTGAACTTTCACTCAATTCATAATAAAAACTTAAAAAAAAAAAGCCATTATCAAAATATAAATCCATTTTTCCTAGCCTGGGCCTAGGTTTTTAAATTATGGATGAGAAATATGCTACATTAACAAAATACAAATAAACGTGAAGTTCAAAATAATTGAAACCCAATGCTCATAGTTCTTAGATGACTGAGAACTCTGACTCAGAATTGCTGTTGTTGTTAGTTGCCATCATGTCACTTCCAAATCGTAGCAACTCTATGTTCAACAGAACGAAACACTGTCTTGTCCTGTACCATCCTCAAAATGATTGTCATATCACTATGTCAGTCCATCTTATTGGGGGTGTTCCTCCCTTTGTCAATCCTCCACTTTACCAAGCATGATATCTTTTTGCAGGGACTGATCCCTCCTGATAACATGTCCGAAGCATGTGAGACAAAGTCTTCCAATTCTCACTTCTAAGGGCATCTGACTGAACTTCTTGCGAGACAGATTTGTTAGTTCTTCTGGTTGTCCATGGTACTTTCAATATTTTTCACCAACACCATATATCAATTGCAGTAACAAAGTAGTAGTAGTAGTTGTTGTTGTTAAGTGCTGTCAAGTTGGTTCCTACCCATAGCAACCCTGTATAGGGTTTCCGAGCAGCAACTGGTAAGCTTGAACTGCCAACCTTGCAGTTCAAATGGCTTTGCAGTTTGGCTCATTAACCCACAGCGCCACACCAGGACTCGAACATTAGTAGTAGCTAAAGCATAATTGAAGGAGCCATGGTGGCACAGTGGTTAAATGTTCAGCTCATAATCTAGAGGTCAGTGGATTTAACCTACTTAATATTCTGCAGGACTAAGATGTGGCAGTCTGCTACCATAAAAAATACAACCTTGGATCATTATGAGTTGAATCGACTCAACAGGTTTGGTAAGGGAAGATTGACTTCCTGCTCACAGGTCTACTTGAAGAAAAAAATACTTTTCCATTTCTAGTCAGTGCCTGAATAGTTATCTTGGAATTATGCTCGTGTTTACAAACCCATAAAAACAAACTTGTAGATTGAAGAAATTATAATTTAGTTATTATCAATTTGTATAACCTCTTTAATCTTTTACATGTGTATGTTCAAATTACCAATCAGAAACTTACTATGTTTTCCAAGTGGCCTTTCTAAAATTCACTTTGCATATTTACATGTTTCCAAAATTGAAAAATAAAGAACAATGTTAACAGTAACTTTTTTTTGACACTTTAGTTGTGCCTTAGTTAAAAAATCTAGATATTAACTCACAGCCTCTATGTTCAGATTATGTCTGGCTCTCTATAGTCAATTACATTTATTATGATATTATTAAATTCTACAAAGACAAACAGAAGGAGAGTATAAATCATTATAGGTTCTTTTCAACTAAGGCAGTTCATTTTCTTAGGTTCAGGAAATTACAAGTTTAAATCTTCTTTGAAATTTATGATATTAAAAGCATTTGTGGGAAAGGAACAGGTTGTAAAGCCCATTGAAAGTTTCTTAATCAGTTGTATCTTTCTCTAAATCATCACTCTATACCAAACATTACAAAAAAAAACAAAACAAACAAACAAAAAAACCTCATTGCCTTTGAGTCAGTTCTTAATCATAGAGTTACCATAATATCAAACATTGGCATGGATCAGATGAACATCTAAAGATATATTTTGGAAACAGATCAAGTAATTTGACTTCTAAATTCTCTCTTTTTGGTAATAGGACATATATGATATTCCTCAGTGGTGCTATAGTACAGACAGCCCAGTAATGCAGAGCCTATGGGACCCACATAAATGCATCATTGACTTCATTTTAATTTTTGTCTGATTTAAGGTTATCATTGTAAAAAAAAATTTTTTTTCTCCATTAAGGAAATGAATACATGTTATCCTGGACTCCTGAAGTAGCTAAGAAGCTTTCCATCTATGTCTTGATTTGCATCTGAACTGGGTCACTGAGAGCAAAAGAGTAATTGGTGACCTAAATAGAATAAACAATGGCATCTTTCCCAATTTTAGAATTACTTTACTAATTATAACTCGAAATTTAAATCAAGTCTAGACTTTGTTATTAGAAGAAATACTAACAATGGTATGAGGTTACAACATATACAAATGTGATCTTAGATGTTCTGTTTAATTATTTCAAAGACTGAAATCCTTGAAATTTCTGTTCTATGCTTTGTCAGTGTATGTATTACACATTAATTATACATAAGCATCTGGGGTATATTCCCAACTGCTTTCCAAACAAGAGGTCTGTGACAGTATTTCACAAAAGGAGGCAATTTACATAGAAATAAGTGTTTCAGGGTACTAGGAGCCCATTTCTGATCATGAGCAGATGAGAAGTAAGAGAGACATAAACTTTGAGAACAAAGAACCAAGTGGAAGCAAAGGTGATGGTTATCAAAGAAACTTTAATCAAAGAATAAGACATATATAGAGCTAACTATATCATGGAAATAAATATTGCTCAAAAAGGAGCCTTGGTAGTGCTATAGGATAAGCACTGGACTACTAACCTTATGGTTGGCAGTTTGAACCCACCAGCTGCTCAGTGGGAGAAAGATGAAGCTCTCTGCTCCCATAGAGATATACAGCCTCAGAAACCCATTATGAGGTCTCTGTGAGTGGAATCGACTCATGGAAGTGAGGTTTCTTTACTGAAAGAACGCACTAGCTCAAGGTTAGAAGAGCAACAGGAAGAGACTACCTGCCACCCACAATAATGAATAAAACAAATATGAGGGGACTTCAAAAATCTCATGGAAAAAATGGAATTAAAAGATAATGGATTTTTTTCCATGGACTTTTTGAAGCCTCCATCTATATACCCCCTAGATCAAGGAGCAATCAAGGCAAAGGATCATATACTATCTTATGGTGGTGATGGTGGTTATATGCTGTGGAGTCAGTTCCAACTCAGAGTGACCCTGTACAGGATTTACAAGGCTGCAAATCTTTACAGGAGCAGAAAACCCCATCCTTCTCCCACGGAACAGCTGGTAGTCTTGAACTGCTGACCCTGAAGTTAGCAGCCTGATTTGTAACTATCCCTTAATTCTCCATTAAGAATAAGAATTCTCTTAAACTACTCTCTAGACCTACAAGGGGAGTCCTGGTGTGGGATTGGGGGTTAATGCAATGAACTACAAAGTCAGTTTGAATGGTAAGGTTGACTGTTCTAGCTCACCAGCCGCTCCTTGGAAACGCTATACAAGGTTGCTATGGGTCAGAACTGACTTGATGGCATTTAACAACAACATACCTACAAGGAGCTCTGGTTGTACATTGGGTAAGTGCTTGACTGTTAACCGATAGATTGACAGTTCAAATACACCTAGTGATTCCACAGGTGAAATCTGCTCTTGTAAGGATTATAGTAAAGAAAATCCTATCGGGCAGCCCTGTTGTTGTATGGGGGTCACTGAATGTTAATTAAGTTGATAACACAAAACAACAACATCTACATCTACGTACCTAGCACAGCCCTGATGATAGGACTTGGCAGGGCATTAAGCAATTTTGCATTGCATTCCACTTTTTACATACTCAGATATTCATATGTCACCTATGAATATTTGAGTTAAAGTTTGAGAGTAATTTTGATTTGGAGTTTGATTCTGCTTTGGAAATTTAACTTTTCAAGCCTTTATAAATAGTTGTAAGTCTATATTATATTCTAAAATGGAATGAGCTCTCCATTATATCAAAGCATATAAGATGAATATGAAGTAAGCAGTCAGGGGCTTTAAAAAGCTGCATTAATTAATTAGCTTGGTGTGCTTTGACCTTTGATTAAATGAAATAAACTTCCTTTCTATTTACAACAGAAGCTTGAAATTATGTAGCGTGAAACAGCAATGTTCACAGCTGATTTTTTTTAACAAATAAATTTTCAAAAACCTGATGTTAAAATCCTCTAACCAAAAAAAAAAAAAATCCTCTTAACATTATTTCTGACTTATTTTGATCTTGTCATTTATCCTTTATCTTTTCAAAACTGTCTTCAATCAAATGAAATGAGAAAAAATCAGGAAAGGAAAACTCTGCTTCTCCCTAGGAAAATTAATAAGATATAAATAATATTAAAATTTCATGTTAACTAAACCCAGAATTAAAAGAGACTTCTTTAGTGCAACAAAATCCTAGACCAAAATTCTAGAGGTTTTATGATATAGAACAGTTTGAGAAAGGATTAGCAACAAAGAGATGGAATTAAAATAATACATATGATTAGAAGTCTGTACTGCAAATTTAACAAAATTTGTTTTTCTTTTGTTTTGTACTTTTTGCTTTTATAATTTAACTGAACAGTTAAAACTCTTCTTTTGCTTTTAAATCTAGGTAGATTGTAGTAAATCCAATGAGGGTTTATTGCATTAGACATACCTGCTGCACAAGACCTCTTTTATGTGTTCAAAAACAAAGATGTCAGTTTGAAGAATAAGGTGCCCCTGGCCCAAGTCATGGTATATTCAATAGCTTCATATACATGTGAAAGTTGGACAGTGAATAAGGAAGACCGTAGAAGAGCTTTTGAGTTATGGTATTAGAGAAGAATATTAAAAGTATCTTGGACTGTCAGAAGAATAAACAAATCTGTGTTGGAAGAAGTACATTCAGAATGTTCCTTAGAAGCCATGTTATCAGGATGTACCAGTCCCTGGAGAAGAACATCATGCTGGATAAAGTAAAGGGATAGTGAAAAAGAAAAAGACTCCCAGTGAGATGGATTGTCACAATGACAGCAGCCATAGGCTCAAGCATAACAACGATTGTGAGGATGACACAAGACCAGGCCGTGTTTCATTATGGGAATGCTGCTTCCTATAAAACAATCACTTTTAGATGGATCAAACATTATCAGAAAGAACTTGAAGATAAGCCAATGGGGGAAGATCATCAACCTGGACTAGTGAAGAAATCTTGGTTGAAGTCTGGAGCAAGTGGAAGAAGACCATAGAATTGCCATTGATATGATAGTTACTGAAGGTGGGGTTTCACATCATTTAGCATTTTCTATTGTAAGCTAATATATTGATATCAGCCAGTTTTCAGATTAAGCATTATGAAGATTAAGTTAGCTTTTTCCAGTAGTCTTTTAAATGTGATTGAAGCAGATGAATCTTGGATTTATCAATACAATACAATTCAAACAAAATGTTGGCTTCCAAGGGGATCTGCTGGACCAGTTAAATTCAAGGCAGAGAAGTCATCTCAGTAGATTATGACAACTGTATTTTCGGATTCAAAAGGCGTAATCTCTTTAGATTCTCTAAAAGTACACAGGACAATCACAGGCCCCTGTGATTCTTAAAAAAAAAAAAATTTTTAAGAAAATGGAAAACTGCACTGATAAGAAAGAGGCCACAGAATTTGCACCAAGAATTGTTTTCCAATCACAGCCATGCACCTGAACATTCTTCAGTAGAAACAAGGACTGTACTGAGAGAATTTCATTGGGAAACTACCCAATCCACCCCAACCCTAATATTACCCCTTCGGACCTGAAAGTCAAAAAAACATTTATAAGGAATATGATTTGAGTCCCTCAAAGATGTCAAAACTGCCATGTTGATGTAATATAAATTGACGAGTACAGAAGAGATGGAAATATCACATTCAGAAGTTTATGTACCTAGATGGAGGATATGTCAGAAAACAATAACTTGATAGTTTGATATTTTTGTTTAGTAATCTTTTTTATTTACTATCATGTATCTATTATTTATGTCTTTACTTTTTCTTAGTTATGTCTCAACTTTATCACTTTTCATTTTACACATACCTATTATCCGTAACTTTTTAGTCCTTGCACTTAACAACAACAACAACATAGTGCAAACTGTTAATGTGCTCAGCTGCTAACAGAAAGGATTTTGGGTTGAGTCTACCCGAGACACCTCAGAAGAAAGGAGGAAATTTTCTTCTGATCATTCGGGCACTGACAAAACCCAGGGAGTGCAATCTTACACGGATACGTCTGGGGTCTCCTCGAGTTAGGATCAACTCAATGACAACTGTTTTTGTTATGGTTTTCCCAGCTGGTCACAACTGAAATTTTGTTTTCAGAATTAAATTGAGGTATTAAAATTTTGTTGTGATTATTATGTGCTAGGTGCTAGACTTGACATTAGATTACATCATCCAGAGCTTACAACTTCATGCGGTAGGTACTGTCACTTTTTTTCTATTCTCTTTTCATTTTCTATATAAGAGAACTGGAGCTCACAAAAAGTAGGTAACTTGCCAAGGTGAAAAAGTTACTCAATGTCCTTGGAATTGGATTTGAGCCCAGAAATCACACTATTAATTATCTTTTGGACCAGCCTCCCAATTAGAATGTTGTCAAAAAGTCGCAATAAGTTATTTTGGTAGCTTGACTTGGCTTGAAGTCTTTGTTAGATGTTGGGCCATTTCTATTTCTGCTTCCTTTGGGTCAGCTGGCGTTACTTTCCTTTCAGTCTTTAGAATCTACATCCTCTTTACTTTTTAAATTCCACTCTATGTCCAGAGGAGCTATACTGGTCCAAGTAAATCTTTTTTTGTCTCCAAATTTTAGTTATTTTTATTGGGCCCAGGATTACATTTTGGCTTCAGGCCCAAACTGCCCTAAATTCTAATTCAAAAGCATTCATTGAGTCATTTATTCATTCATAAAGTATTTAAGAGTGGAACTGTAGGATAATGCACTGGACCACCAGGTCAATTTGAACTGCATGGTTGGTGGATCAAACTCACCAGCTGCTCCTCACAAACCCTATACAGGGTGACTATTAATTGGAACCGACTTAACAGAAGCCTAACAACAACAACAACTATGTGCTAAACGGAGTTCTGGTGTGGCACTGTAAGATAAGCACTGGACTGTTAACCAAGAGGTCAGCTGTTCAAACCCACTAGCTGTTCCTAAAATACCCTATACAGGGTCACAATTACACAGCTTAATAACAACTATATGCTGTAGGAGCCCTAGTGCTATAAGAGGTTACACATGGGGCTGCTAGCCATAAGGTCAGAGTTCAAGTCCACTGGCCACTTTGTGGAAGAAAGATGAGGTTTTCTGTTCCCATAAATATTTATAGATTGGAAATGGTACACGTGGCCACTATGAACACACTATCACCACCACTACCACCACCACGACTATCTGTTAAAGAAGCTCTGGTAGCACTGTGTGTTGGGCTGCTACCTGTGAAGTCAGTAGTTCAAATCTGCCAGCCACTCTGCAGGAGAAAGATGAGACATTGTGCTCCCATAAAAATTTACATCCTTGAAAACTCTATACAGGATCACTTCATCGATACCTGCTCAATGGCATGCAGAATCAACACCATATGTTAAAATTCTCTAAATTCAAATGGGACAAAGTCAAGGTCATACTTTGGTTCTTGTGGATTTGTTTTAATGTTCTTCAGCTTCAATTTGTATTATGAGTAATTGATGGTCTGTTCCACACTCATTAAAACTTGTTGCTTCTTGTTAAGTGTTTTCAGTTGATAAAGGGTTTCCAAGCAGCCATTGGTGGACTTGAAATACCAACCTTGCAGTTAACAGTCCAGTGCTTATCCAGCAGTGTCATACCAGGACTCCATAACTAACATAGGACTTGAAATATAATGGTGGTGGCTATGTGCCATGGAGTCAGTTCTGACTTATAGCTTCTGAGGCTGTAAATCTTTACAAGAGCAGAAAGCATCATCTTCCTCCCACAGAACAGCTGACAGTTTCCAACAGCTGACCTTGAGGTTAGCAGCCCAACTCGTAACCACTACACTACCAGAGTGCCTTTGAAATACAGTTGTTGTTGTTGTTGTTAAGTGCCATTGAGTCGGGTCCGACCCATAGCGACCCTGTACAGGGTTTCCAAGGGGCACTCAATAATGTATATTGAATTAATTTATTAATTAATGTATTAACTCTATGATATAGGTGTTTTTTTGGGGGTTTTTTTCAAGTGTACCTTGTTCAGAGTTATTAAACCTAAAGGATTGGAAGTGCATTGATACTTCAAAGGCAGTAAATGTATTAGGTTGATGGCACTTAACACGAATATGAAATTATATTTCGTTTTTATAGTGACTTACACATTTTCTGCCTAACACTTCCATTAAGTTATTTAGTATCTTCCTTTCTGTAAGTTTCTGTAAAAAGAAAAATACATAACCATTACTGTGGAGTTGATTCTGACTCATGGTGATACCATGTATCCCAAACTAGCACCACTTGACTGTAATCATGGAAGCAGATCACCAGACCTTTCATCTGCAGTGCTGCTGGGTGGGTTCAAACTGCCAACCTATAGATGATTAGTGGAGCACAAACTCTTTATACCACCCAGAACCTCTCAGTTTCATCAGCTATATCTGGTAACTCAGATTACAAAGCTTTTAAGAACTATATGTTAAGTAGCTCTAGATAAAAGCATGACTCTAAATGAGAGCATAAAACCCTTTCTTAAAGACTAAATTCAGTACCTTTACTATTTGTTTCCTGACAACTATTATGATCTCAAAGGACCTCTTACTTTTTCTACATTTATAATTAGATTCTAGTAGATTAATGGTGCTTCAAATGTAATGTTATGGAAGAAAATCATATGCTCATGCTTTTTTGTAAGCTTCAGTAAATATATATATATATATATTGTTGTTGTTAAGTACAGTTAAGTTGATTCTGACTCATAGTGACTCTGCATAGGATTTTGAAGGAGCAGCTGGTGAACTTGAACTGCCAACCTTGTAGTTCAAAACAACATTGCAGTCCAGCACATTAACCCACAGTGCCACAACAGGACTATATATATATATATATATATACCTGACCCAAGTCATGGTATTTTTAACCACTTCATATGCATATGGAAGCTGGACAATAAGATCAAAGAAGAATGAATGCATTTGAATTGTGATGTTGGAAAATAATTTTGAATATACAATAGACTGCCAGAAAAACAAACAAATCTGTCTTGGAAGAAATGCAGCCAGAATGCCTTTTAAAAGGGAGGGTGGTAAGACTTTATCTCATATACTTTGGACATGTCATCAGGCAGGACTAACCCTAGAAGGACATCATGCTTGTAAAAGCAGAGGGTCGTAAGAAAAGAAGACCCTAAATGTGATAGATTGACAGTAGCTGCAGCAAAGAGCTCAAAGATAGCAATAGTTGCAAGGATGGTGCAGGACAAGGTAGTGTTTCGTTCTGCTGTACATAGGGTCACTAAAAGTCATACAAGGTGTGCCTGACCCAAGTCATGGTGTATTCAATTGCCTCGTATGCATGCAAAAGCTAGACAATGAATAAGGAAGACCATAAAAGAATTGATATGTTTAAAATACTGTATTGGTGATGAATATTGAAAGTACCCTGAACTGCCAGAAAAATGAACAAATCTGTCTTGAAGAAATACAGCCAGAATACTCCTTGGAAATGAGGATGGCGAGACTTAGTTTCATGCACTTGTTATCAGGAGGAGCCAGTTCCTGGTGAAGGACATCATGTTTGATTAAGTGGAGGGTCATCAAAGAAGCATTTCTAATTCAAAATAATTCAGTTAGATGGATTGCTACTGTGGCAGAAATAATGAGCTGAATCATAACACTAATCGTGAGGCTGGCATGGGACTAAGCAGTTTTATTTTGTTGTGCATTAGATTGGTATGAGTCAGAAGCTAACAACAATTACTTAGTTGGCTCATATAACCATTGATTATCTGAATGATTACTGTATACCAGTAATTCTGCAAAGCAATGAGCATCAGACATTTCATACTCTAAGGGAGTCCTGGACTCCTGTTGTGGCACTATAGGATCAGCACTGAACTACAAACTACAAGGTCAGCAGTTCAAACCCACAAGCTGTTCCTGGGAAACCCTATATAGGGTTGCTATGAGTTGGAACCAACTCGATAGCACTGTTGTAGTTAAGTGCTGTCTAGTCAACTCCAACTCAAAGCAACTCTGTATACAGTTTCTGAGGAGCAGCTGGTGGATTTGAACTGCTAATCTTTTGGTTACCAGTCCAATGCTTATCCTAAAGTTTATACCAGCACTACAAGAGGGACCTATCAATGAATAAATTAAAAACCACTACTAACCTTAAAGGGAGCTCTGGTAGCGTAGTGGTTACGAATTGGGCTGCAAACATTAAGGTCAGCGGTTCGAAACTACCAGCTGCTCCGCGGGAGAAAGATGAGGCTTTCTACTCCCGTAAAGATTTACACCCTCGGAAACCCTGTACAGGGTCGCTATGGGTCGGAACCGACTCGACGGCACTTAACAACAATAACAACTAACCTTAAGGTCAGCAGTTCAAAACTCCTGCCTTTCTGCAGCAGAAAGATGAGAGGCTTTCTGCTCCCATAAAGATTTATGGCCTCAGAAACCCTATACATGGTCACTATGAGTCGGAACCAACTCCACGGCACACCACCACCATCACAACCACTATATTAATATCAAAGAATAAGACAGTGATTCTAAGAGTGTGGTATGATATCGCTACATCAAAACCACCTGGGGGGTTTGGGCCCACTATTGTTTGGAATGTCTTGGTTAGAATCCAGGAATCTGCATTTTAGTAAACTCCCCAGGTAATATTCATGTGCATAGAAGTTTGAAAAGCATTAAAATAAGAAATGCTTTCATTTGAGCACTTTTCAGAGTACTTGGAAAGTGTTTTCAAATTACTTTTTTTTATTATTATTTGATTATGTTGGTATTCTTCAATATTGAAAACAGTTTATGAAGAAAATAGTAGAAGAATGTTCCAAAGTATCAATTTTGAAGTCCTTGTGAGCTTATTAAGGAGCTCTGGTGGTGTAGTGAGTTCCATGTTGGGTTGCTAACTGCAAGATCAGAAGTTCAAATCCACCATCATATGAGACTTTTCTGCTCCCATAAGCCTTACACCCTTACAAACCCTATACAGGGTCACAGAGAGTCGGAACCAACTTGGCAGCATACAACCACCACCACAATTAAGACCTTATTGCCCTATGAGATAAATAAAATCATTTATGTCCGCCTTATCAAATATGAACTTTGCCCTATTCTGTTCTTGACAGTACTGGAAATTGGAGCTGCAGCAATGAAGAAGTAGATACAGTCCCTACCTCATGGAATTTGCACTCCAGCTTCAACTATGATGTTTTGTTTTTAACATGTAACATGAAGATTTGGGAGGGAGCACTAGGAAATATTTTATCAGCTTTTTTTTTTTTTTTCCTTAAGTGTTAGCACTTTCACTTAAGAAAAACAAATAAGCTGTTTAGGAGTTGTCAGTACACCTCTGCCATGATTCAAGGAAATCTAATTTGCTCTGGAATAATAGCAAGTATGTTGAGATGCCTCATTCTCCTCACAAGGGATCCTACATTTCTGCTTCTTATTTTGCTGCTCAAAGCTAGTATGTTAAATTATTAAGGTGCTAAAATAATCTTTATGATAATAATACATCCCTTTACTGTATAATCAAATGAATAAGGTGTAACTAATCATTTTCTAAAAGTGTACTGCGTTATAAGAAACTGTGAATTGCATTTTATGTTTCTTTCTTAAAATAAAATTACATTAATATTTGACTATTATAGCATAAGCTAAATTGAATATGCATAAAAATTTCAAGTGAATATTAGTGAGAACAGCACTTACTTAAGCCTTTTATTTTCCCATACCCATACCATTACTTGCCAATTTTAGTTTTTAAATGTTCTAGCAAACTATCCTTTATTCATATTATATAGAGAATATGTATAATGAATACTCTGGACAAATTTAAATATGTAACAGAAATAATTTAGGATTATTATTAACACTTTTCTCTTTGGCATTCACACATAGCGTTGTCCTTACTCTGTATTTACTATAAACTGAAGAAATCACTAAGATCACTCAAAAAGAAATGCAAAACCCTCTAAAAGTTAGAATAACACAGCTACCTGATAATTTCAATATGTCTTGTGTTTATTATGATGTTGTTTGTTGATCCAGTTGTAAGTAATTTTGTTTTCTTTGCAATGAGGTGCAATCCATACTGAAGGCTGTAGTCTTTGATATTCATCAGTAAGTGAATGTCCTCTTCAATTTTAGCATGCAAATTTGTGTCATCTGTGTATTATAGATTGTTAATAATCTAATTGTTACTCTGTATCCTTTTTTATATGGTCCAGCTTTTCAGATTGTTTGCTCATCATACAAATTGAATAAGTATGGTAATAGGATACAACCCTGATGCACACCTTTCCTGATTTTAAACTACTCAATATCCCTTTATTCATTTGGAACAACTGCCTCATGGTCTATCTACAGGTCTAGCATGAGAACTATTAAGTGTTCTGAAATTCTTATTCTTTGCAATGTTATCCATACTTTGTTATGATCCATACAGTCAAATAAATGCCTTTTCATAGTCAATAAAACACAGCAATCTTTCTCATATTCACTGATTTCAGCCATGATCCATCTGATTGTTGTTATTGCTGCTAATTGCCATTAACTTGTTTATGACTCAGTGACCCTGTGTAGGGTTTCTGAGGAATGTCTGATGGTTTGAACTGTGAATTTTACAGTCCGAAGTCCAGTGTTTATCCTGTAGACCTGATATCCTTCATTTCTCTTTCTCTTCTGAATCAGGCTTAAATTTCTGGCAGCACCTTGTCAGTATACTACAGTGTACTGCTGCAACCATTTTTAAATTATCTTCAACAAAATTTTACTTGCATTTGTTATTAATAATATTGATGGATAATTTCCACAGTCTACTGGGTCATCTTTCTTTGGTATGGAAACAAACTCCAATTTCTTCCAATCAGTAGTCGAGATACCGGTCTTCAAAATGTCTTGGGATAGACTAGTGACTGTTCCTAGAATTGCATCCACTTGTTGAAATATCTCAGTTGGTATTCTGCCAGTTCCTGGATCCTTTTTTCCTGTTAATGCCTGCAGAGCAACTAAGACTTCTTCAACATCATTGGTTCTTGATCATATGCTACTTCTTGAAACGGTTGAATGTGAACCATTTCTTTTTGGTACAGTGACTCTGTATTTCTTCTGTATTCTTTTGATGCTTTACATTCTTCAGTATTTTGCCTAGAGAATCCTTCAGTATTGCAACCCAAGCCTTGAAATTGTTTTTCACTTCTTTCAGCACGAGAAATGCTAAGATTGTTCTTCCCTTTTAGTTTTTTAGCTCCAAGTCTTTGCACATTTCATTATAGTACTTAACTTTGTCTTCTCAAGCTGCCACTTGAAAATTTTGGTTCATTTCTTTTCCTTCCTCATTTCTTCCATTTGCTTTACCTAGTCTGCATTCAACAACAAGTTTCATATCTCTTTTGACATCCATTTTTGATCTTTATTTCTTTCCTGTCTTTTTAATGTTCTTTTATAAAGAACATCAAATCTGTTCTTGAAGTGGTCTCTAAATTCAGGTAGGATATACTTAAGGCCATATTTTGGCACTCATGGACTTGTTTTAAAATTTTCTTTTTCAGCTTCAACCTGAACTTGCATATGAGTAATTAATGGTGTTTACCACAGTTGGCCCCTGGCCTTATTTTGATTGTTGATATAGAACTATTTATATTATCTTTCTTCAGATATAGTCAGTTTGATTCTGTGTGTTCCATTTGGTAAGGTCCATGTGCACAGTCACCATATATGTTGTTGAAAAAGATATTTTCAAAGACTACGTTACTGGTTTTTGCAAAATTCTGTCATATGATCTCTAGCTTCATTCTGTTTCCATAGTATCCAATGTTCATATTCCATCCAGTAATTATCAGTGCAGCTTGCATATTTGATCAATTTCAGGCTGTTGATGTTGATAGAATTATTTAATTTATCCATTGGCTTTTGTGGTTTATATGTAAATTGGAATAAGTTGTATTAACTGGTCTTCCTTGTAGGGATATTGATATTATCCTATCACTGACACCATTGTAACTCAAGATAGATGTTGAAATGCACTTCTGATGATGAATATGGTGCATGCCAATTAAATTTGCTATTCCAGGCATAGTAAACCACATGATTGTCCAGTTTCAAATGGGTGTGACTTCTCATTTTGAGTTGATCCCCATCAACAAATAAAAATGTCGAAAGTTTTGCTCCATCCAAATCATTAGAGTTGCCAATACTTTCAGGAGGCAGCTTTTCCCAATCACATTTTGAGTGCCTTCTTACCTAAGGGGGGCCCATTTTCTGCCATTATATCTATGTTCCACTGCTATTCATAAGGTTATCATTGGCTAATCTCTAAAAGCTGGATAGCCTATTCCTTCTTCCTAGTCACTTAGACCCGCCACTCATCTGTTTGTTGTATTGCGTTGGTTTGTGTGTTGCTGTGGGGTTATTATAATGAAATGTGCAAAGACCATTATGCTCAGCATTTCTCAAGCTAGTAAAAGAACTTAAGAGAAACTTCAAGCCTCAAATTGTGATATGAAAATATTCTCTGGGGAAAAATAATGAATTATGCAGAAAGCATCAAAAGAAGATGGAAGAAAAACACAGAGTTACTGTACCAAAGAGAAATGGTTGATTTTCAACCCATTTCAATAGGTAGCGTATGAATAAAAACCAATTATACTGAAGGCAAAAGTTCAACGTGCCTTGAAGGCATTGGCAAAGAACAAGACTCTGGGAATTGATAGAATACATATTGAAGTCTTTGAAGAAATTGATGCAACATTGGAGGCACTAACTTGTCTATGCCAAGAAATTTAGAGACAGCTATCTGGCCAATTGATGGAAAGAGATCCATATTTGTACCCATTCCAAAGAGAAGTGGCCCAACAGAATGGGGAAATCATCGGACAATATCATTAATATCACATGAAATAAATATTTTGCCCAAAATAATTTTAAAATTATTGCTACAGTACATTGACAAGGAACTTCCAGAAGTTCAAGGCAGATTCAGACAAGTATGTGTAACAAGGGATGTGTCATTGCTGATGTCAGATGGATCTTGGCTGAAAACAGAGAGTACCAGAATGATGTTTATCTGTGTTTTACTAGTTATCAAAAGTCTTGGTTTGTGTGGATCATGACATGCTATGGATGACATTGCAAAGAATAGGTATTCCAGAACACTTCAGTGTACTCATGAGGAAACTATACATAGACTAAGATGTAGTCATTTGAAAAAAAGAAGAGGACACTGAATGGTTCAAAATCAGGAAAAGTGCTCCAGGGCCTTTTTTTTTTTTTTTTTTTTTGGCCATACGTATTCAATCTTTAAGGAGCTCTGGTAGCGTAGTGGTTACGAATCAGGCTGCGAACCGTAAGGTCAGCAGTTCGAAACTACCAGCGGTTCCACAGGAGAAAGATGAGGCGTTCTGCTCCCGTAAAGATTAACAGCCTCGGAAACCCTGTGCAGGGTCGCTATGAGTCGGAACCGACTCCACGGCACATAACAACAACAACAACATTCAATCTTTATTCTGAGCAAATAATCCGAGGAGATGGATAATATGTAGAGGATGGTATCAAGATTGGAGGAAAACTCAACCTGGGATATACAGATGATACAGCCTTGCTTGCTGAAAGTGAAGAGGACTTAAACTACTTACTGGTGAAGATCAAAGACCACAGTGTTCAGTATGGGTTGCACCTCAGTGTAAAGAAAGCAAGAATCCTCATGACTGGATGAATAAATAACATCATGATAAATGGAGAAAAAATTGTCATAGACTTCATTTTACCTGGATCCAAAATCAATATTCACGGAAGTAGCAGTCAAGAAATCAAACAACATAAAACAAATCTGCTGGACAAGGCCTCTTCAAAATGTTCAAGAACAAAGATATCAGTTTTAGTACTAAGGTACATCTGATCCAAGTCCCAGTATTTTCAGTAACAGTATGCATGTGAAATTGGACAATGACAAAGAAGAACCAAATAAGAATCCATGCATTTGAGTTATGAGGTTGGGCAAGAATATTGAAAGTAGCATGGACTTCCTGAAGGACAAACAGAACTGTGTTAACACAAGCATGCCTTAAAGTGCTTTGTAGAAGCCAGGATGATGAGACTTCTTCTCTCATACTTTGAACATAACATCAGAAGGCATCATCTCTGAAGAAATACATCGTGCTTCGTAAAGTGGACGGTCAGGGAAAAAGAAGACAACCCCCAACAAGGTGGATTGGCACAGTAGCTGCATCAATAGGCTCTAGCTAACAACAATTAAGAAGATGGCACAGAAACTGGAAGTGTTTCGTTCTGTTGTTCACAGAGCCACTATGAGTCAGAACTGACTCAATGGCACATGAAGTGTTAAGTGCCGTCAAGTCAGTTCTGACCCATAACGACACTGTATAGGGCTTCCACAGAGTGACTGGTGAATTTGAACTGCCTACCTTGTGGTTCAAACAGACTTTGCAGTCCAGCACAAGTCAGCCATGGGTTACCCTGTTGGGGTTTGACGTGTCGGTGACACAGTTTCCAGCATCATAGCAGCATACTGTCATTCCCCACAGTATCAAAAGTCCTGCTTATTTAAGAAAAAAAAAAAAAAAATCTTGCAGTCAAGTCAAAAAAATTAAACCTCTTGCATTTGATTCCATTCCAGCTCACAACAACACTATATGATAGAGTAGAACTGCTCCCATTGGGTTTCCAAGACTATAGTATTTACAGAGACTAAACAGTATATTCTTCTGTTGTACACAGGGTTATTATGAGTCAGAACTGCCTTGGGGCACCTACCAACAAGAATCTTTACAGAAACAGACTGTCAGCTCTTTTTCCCATGGAGAAGCTGGTGTATTCAAACTCCTGACCTTTCAGTTGGTAACTAAGTACTTAATCACTGCACCTGCACCATCAGGGTTCCTTTCTAAGTATCAAGGAAGGATTTTAAGACCATACATTCATTTTTTCATTTGGTCTTGATGCCAAACCTCTGAGTTATAATTTGTTTTTCATGTTTTAAAGAGGAGAACAGTGTGATTTGGAGAGGCTCAATCCAAATTTACACAATGACCAAATGGCTGAGTCAGAATTCAAATCATTCTTCCAAATGTGTTGCTCATTATATCATTCTGTGTTGGTAAGCCTGAACTCAAGAGCTGAGCATTCATAAGATGATGACCTTGTCTTAAGACAATCTTAGCAAGCAGCAGTAAAATCTCTTGAAGATACATTGTTGTAATTAGCAAAGCTAGTGAAAGTTCCGTATCTGTTTTCTTGATTTGACATACTTCATGAAAAACAAAACAAAAAAAACCTTTGGGGTTTATATTTTAAATTGATAGGATAAACATAGTTGCCCCCTCCCTTTTTATGTGGGGACTTTAAATATAAAATATGAACAAGGAAGAGCTAAGTTACTACCATTAGACAATTTATTAACTTAGATAATGCAGCTATGTCTACAAGTTTCTTGTCAATAATTTAAATACTGTTACAGAACACGTCTAAGTAGTATTTCTCATACTAGTTCATCGAACTTTCCTGCATTTCTTTCATTTTTTAATACAATTTATTTCATTTCTTATTGTAGTTGAGAATATACACCACAGAACATACATTAATTCAACAATTTCTTTATGTGCAGTTCCATGACATTGATTACTTTCTTCAAGACAACCAGGGCCTGGGGGCTCCAGATCATAGTCTTGGGGGACACCATGGTGAACTGGCATAACATAGTTCACGGACAATGTCTTACATCCTACTTTTGTGATTAAAGACTGGGATCTTAAAAACTCATGAGTTTTTAACTATTAGTTTCTCCTAGTCAGAGGAAAGAAGAGTGATGAAAACTGAAGACACTTGGAAAGTCAGTTTCCATGACCCTGAGACAAAAAGAACTCTCTTGGTGTCCAGCTGTCACTACCAGTTGTTCTGAAAGGGATCACATTCGAATGTTCTCAAGAGAGTGAGAGAAAACGTGTAACAAAACTCAAATTTATTTTTAAAAAATTGGGCTTCCTGGCAAGAAAGAGACTGGAGGAATCTGAGACTATGACCCTTGGTTACCCTTCAGGTCTAGAATTGAACTTACTCTTGTGGCTCAGTTTTCAGCAACTGCAATCATTAGAAGGTATATAGGGGGAAGGATAATACTAGTATGGTATGCTTACCATGGAATGTTCAACCATTCAAGATTTTAAATGCAGTATTTACTTAAGGACAAAGTCAGAAGGTTTGGGAAGGTGGGTAGAATGGAAACATAATCAAAAGGAGGAAATGTGATAACTGATGTTGCATGGAGACAATTGCAATAATTGAAATGAAACATGTTGAATGTAACACTGGTGATCTGCTCTGGAAACTATCAATTCACACAAAAAGTTGAAAGAATAAAAAGATGCTCAACCAATTCTACTCTCCTTTTCTGCATTTTTTCCTCCACCATTAACATAAATACATTCTCCCCTAGGTTTTCTATCTAATCTTTTGAGTTGCTGTTGTCAGTTTTTTCCGTATAGATAGTTCTAATAAGCTCACGTTGCTGAAGTCAGACAATCTCTACTTATTAAGCTACACTATTGTGTGGTTTTAGGAAAATGTCAGGGGATACTTTTAGGATTAGTGTGAAGAGTAGGATTAAGGTTTGTGTCCATTCCCAATGTCATTGTGTTGTTGTTTTTAAGTGCTGTTGAGTCTGTTCCAACTCACAGTGACCCTGTATAGGGTTTCCATGGAGCAGCTGGTAGATTTGAACTGCTGACATTGTAATTCACAGTCAGTGCTGATCCTACAGTGCCATTGTGTAGGCAATAAAGGAAAACCTGAATTTATTGTTTTCCTCTAATACTGAATTTTATCTAATTGTCCAAGATGCCTTCACTCTAGTTGTCGTTGTTAAGTGTCATTGAGTTGATTCTGATTCATAGCAACCCTATATGAGGGGCAGCTGCTAACTTCGTGGTTTCAACCATCAACCTTGTGGTTCAAAGTTCAGTAATGATCCTACAGAGCCACACCAGGAGTCCCTCACTCTAGTATTCAGCTTAATAAACTGTTTCTAGCATACTTCAGTTACTTTCCATTTCTATAGCCAGTCAGAGGAAGACCCAAATGA
>NW_006408806.1:2404883-2414882 GCF_000296735.1 Chrysochloris asiatica | reverse complement strand
CTCATCTTTCTCCCGCAGAGCGGCTGGTAGTTTCGAACCGCTGACCTTAAGGTTCGCAGCCCGATTCATAACCACTACGCTACCAGAGCTCCTTATGCCAGTGGATAAGCATTCTTAATTTGGCTGAGTATTCTCTGGCCTACTTTTCCTATCCCCTTCATACCTTCAGGTTTTTGATAACTGAGAGTGACAGCCATTTAGTGAAAGTGAAAAGAGAAAGCTCCTGTGTCCTTCAAATGGATTATATCACCATGTTTTGTATTCCAATGGTAACAGTGTTCTATCATATTATTCTTATTGTTTCTGTGGATAACAGAAATGGTGAACTTTGAAATCCAAAATCCCAGTTTAAGTCACTTCTTCAACATTAACTATGCTTGTGACCACAGGGAAGTTACTTAAGACTAGTAGGTCAGATCTGTTGTTGTTATTGTAAAGTGCTGTTGAGTTGGTTCCAATTCATAGTGATCCTGTATAGGGTTTCCAAAGAGCAGCTGTTGAATTTGAATCATTGACTTAGCTATTTAAACTGACCTTGCAGTTCAGTGCTTATCCTATAGTGCCACACCAGCATTCCAGGTCAGATCTACTTCATCTGAAAACAGGAATGTTGTTGTTGTTGTTAAGTGCCGTTCAGTAATTTCCAACTCACAGTGACCCTATATAGGGCTTTCAAGGAGCGGCTGGTGACCTTGAACCATTGACCTTGCAATTCAAATCAACCTTTCAGTTCCATACTTATCCTATAGCACCATATTAGTTTCTCTATTTTACAGAGTTTCCTTGATTCCTGAGTGTATGTGCACATGTATGTAGATTTATACCAAACCTATGAGCTCATAAATAATTTTCCATTTTTCCAATTCTTTTCATTTATTTAATAATTCTGTGTTGTGGAGGTATGCCATCAAGTAAATATAGGGTTTCTGAGACAAATCTTTACTGGAGTAGAAAGCCTTACCTTTTTCCCATTTAGCAGTTCTAGAATCATTACTTAAATTTTATGATAGGTACTATATGGTTGTTTAAGGAAGTATTAACCCTAAAAATTCTGTTCTAAAAAAAAGGTTTTGTCTATTGCAGAAAATTCACATTTGAAACTAAAATTTCATCCCAATCTTTCATTTGTCTCACCATACCATTTTGTTCACTTCTAAAAGATAAAACAGGTCAAACTAAAATCTAGGAGGCTCATATAAGAAGCAAAATATTAGCAGATATTCTCCAAAGAACATCATACATGTAAAGAATGCTAACATGAATCTTCGGATAACACTTGTTAGCAGTTATTTTTACTCTTAATTTTTGTCTATTGATTTACTCTAATTGATATATTCATTCTGTTAAAGAAACTTGGAGAAAATCCAAGATACATAAATGTTCAGTTCTCAGTTCTCACAGCTCAATTTCTTTAAATTAGATATTTTTGCCTTCATCACATCAATGCCTGCATACATTTTTTACAGAAAGAAAACTTTAAAAAACTAAGAAGTCAGTAGAGTGTCATGCTGATTCAATTTCAAAAGGAAAATTTGAAACTAGTCAAATCTTCATTTTAAATGGTATTCAAAATGAAATTCACTATAATTTAAATTGAATGCCATTTCTTTTTAACATTTTGATAATCATTTCCAATTTGCTGCCAGTTGTTTTTGCTGAAGAACAAGCCGAATTATTTCCTGTTGTAGAAATTGCTATGTCATTGCAATATAAATATGTATTGATGCATAGAACAATATTTATAATAACCAAAAAATATAATCAGTCTACATGTACAATAGTAGGGTATGGTTAAATGAATGATTGTACACACATTTGAGGCAATGTATAAATCCATTAAGAAATCTGATTTTGGAAAATCAGTGTCATAGGAGAAAGATCATGATAGACACAGGATAAATTTAAAAGGACAGAATTTGAAACACTTTTGTGGGGGTTTTTTTTTTTTGGATTAGGAGCTCTGGTAGCATAGTGGTTATGAATTGGGCTGCGAACCTCAAGGTCAGCAGTTTGAAACTACCAGCTGTTCCTCAGGAGAAAGATGAGGCTTTCTGCTCCTGTAAAGATTTACAGCCTTGGAAACCCTGTATAGGGTCGCTATGAATCGGAACCGACTCCACGGCACTTGATAACAACAACAACAATCAGTATAGCTCTAATTTTATGACTGTGCCATTACAGGTTAATGTGCTGGACTGCAAGGTCAGTTTGAACCACATGGTCGGCAGTTCAAACTCACCAGCTACTCCCCAGCTACTCCTCAGAAACCCTATACAGGGTCATTATGTGTCAGAACCAACTCGATGGCACTTAACAACAACAACAATTCAGATCTGTATATTTATATATACATCTATACCCACCCACTGCCGCTGAGTCAATTTTGCCATATAGTGACTCTATGGGACAGAGAGAACGGTTCTACAGAATTTCCAATACTGCTCTTCCTCCTGCAGAGCAGCTGGTGGATTCTGCATCACCAAGGCTGCTTGGATACTTAGACTCCAATAGTTAATTTTGGAAACTCTTGTATAAGTTCACCTTGCATCATTGAGTGCCAACAGAACCCACATATCACATGGTTCAGTTGTGCACACAGTGTGCACACATATAAAATGAGTGATGGCAAAGAAAGAATTAGATACATATTTTTGAGAAAATAACATTGCTTAGATAATTTTAAATTTGATATTTGGAAATTCTCTTCCTCTGCTTTTATATACAAGAAGAATCCCTTGTATTCACAGATAATGTGGAATAGTCACTGAATAAAAACTCTTCATCTCTATATCTCAAAAAATATTGAGGCCATGCACATGATGTAACAGGACTTCAAGGTGTAAGCTACAAGAAAATAGGATTTAATTGTGGACCCAGTTACACGTATGGAAAAGGGAGAAGAGGAGATTATGTGACTAAATAGAAAGAAGACCCAGTTTAAAATCAAGTGATATGTATTATGACTTCAGGACAGAAAACTAATTTTAACTGTGAAAATTGGTATAGTCATTTCATGTCTCTCTATTTCCTCATGTACAAAATAAGTGTTCCAAGCCTTGCATTGTTACTTTCTATCACATTTGGGTGGGCTATTAACTGTATGTGTGTATGAAAGAGAATTACAGTGGGGAGGAAAGAAAGGGCAGGAAAGGATAGAAATGTAAGTAAGAATGAGAAAAACAAGTCTGTCAAATACTTACAGTGTGGTAAATACTTTTTAGGCTATAACAATAAAAACACTTATTCAAATAACTTTACTTGTTATTTGAAATTGGTGTTGTGTTTTTTTTGAGAAGTAAGCCTGGATGTCCTTGTTTCACAAATAAACAAGGCTCAGCTGGTTGCTTTCCAATGCCTAGTCAAAGAAACCAAATCTCATATGATCCTTCAGCTCCTCTGATGCTTCTTTTGCTTCAACCTTGGCTGGGGACCAAAGCAGCAACAGTGGTAGCAGAAATAACAGTGGTAGCAGCCACAAATGCATATGTACATCCAAGAAGACTTGGACCTTTTCAGCCAGTGAAAGGTACACTCAGTCTTCACAGAAGAAACCAGGACCTGCTTGAGCCACTGATGATAGAATGGGGTACTGAGGCAATAGTTGGGTGGCCAATCTTCAGACCTGCTGGCAGCATTGCAGACACCTTCCAGGAAGTGAAAATATCAAGTATCCTCTATGATGCCAAGCACTTCAGGGTTGTAGTTGCTGCCACTGTCACACACTGACTGCATCTGGATAATCAATAAGAAGGAGAAAGGAAGGATGTTCAGCAGGTTCAGCAGGGTGGCTTTTACTGGCTCCCTCATAGTGCCCAGTCTTAATCAATTGCATGCCACTCAGGAAAATCTAGGAATTGGAAATTATAAAAAATGAAATGGAACACATAATCATCAATGTCCTAGGTATTAGTGAACTGAAATGGGCTGGTATTGGCCATTTTTAATCTGACACTCACATGGTTTACTATGCCAAGCATGACAAATTGAAGAGAAATGGCATCCCATTCATCATCAAAAAGAACATATCAAGATCACTTATGAAGTACAACGCTATCTGTGATAGGATAATACCCAAGTGCCTACAGGGAAGCCCAGTCAATACCACTATTAACCAAGTTTATGCACTAACTACTAAAACCAGTGATACTGAATTTGAAGAATTCTACCAACTTCTTCAGTTTGAAACTGATCAAACACACAATCAAGATGTACTGATAATTACTAGCAATTGGAAAGCAAAGACTGTAAATACAGAGGAAGGATCAGTGGTTGGAAAATAAGATCTTGGTAATATAAAAGATGCAGGAGATTGTATGATAGAATTTTGCAAGACCAATGATTTATTCATTTTAAATACCTTTTTCAAACAACATAAAAGGAGACTATACATATGGACATCACCAGATGGAATATACAGAAATCAATTTAACTATATCTCTGAAAAGAGATGGTAGAAAAGCGGCATATCAGCAGCCAAAAGAAGACCAGGGAAAGACTGTGTAACAGACCATCAACTACTCATATGCAAGTTCAGGCTGAAGAAAATGAAAACAATTCCACAAAAGCCAAAATATGACCTTGAATATATCCCACCTGAATTAGAGATTATCGGAAGAACAGATTTGATGCATTAAACACTAAAGGCTGAAGACCAGAAGAGTTGTGGGATGACATCATGAGCATCATACAGGAAGAAAGCAAAAGGGCATTAAGAAGACAAGAAACAAGGAAAAGACCAAAATGAATGTCAAAAGAGATTCTGAAACTTGATCTTCAGTGCAGAAATGCTAAAGCAAATGGAAGAAGTGAAGAGGTACAAGAGCTGAACAGAAAAATTCAAAGGTCACCTCAAGGAGATAGAGTCAATCAAATATTATAATGAAATGTGCAAAGACCTTGAGTTGGAAAACCAAAGGAAAGAATACACTTAACATTTCTCAATCTATAGAAACTAAAGAACAAATTCAAGCTTCAGCTTGCATATTGAAGAAGTCTCTGGGCAAAATATTGAGTGATGCAGAAGGCATCAAAAGAAGATGGAAGAAATACACAGAGTCACTGTACAAAAAAGAAATAGTCAATGTTCAACCATTTCAAGAGGTAGCATATGATCAAGAGCCAATGATCCTAAAGGAAGAAGTCCAAGGTGCATTGAAGGTATTTCCAAAAAACAATTTGATGGGATACCAATTGAAATCTTTTGGCAAACTAATGAAGCAGTGGAGGGACCCACTCATCTATGTCAAGAAATTTGGAAGACAGCTACCTGACCAACTGATTGGAAGAGATCCATATTTGTACCCATTCCAAAGAAAGTTAAACCAACTGAATGCAGAAATTATTGACCAATATCATTGATCACCTATAAGTAAAATTTTACTAAAGATAATTTAAAAATGACTACAATAGTACACTGAATGGGAACTTCCAGAAGTTCAAACTGGTTTCAGAAGAGGACCTGGAACGAGGGGTAGATATCATTGCTGATGTCCGATGGCTCTTGGCTGAAAGCATAGAATACCAGAAAGATGACTGCCTGTGCTTTACTGACTATGCAAAGGCTTTCGATTGTATGGATCATAACAAGCTATGGACAACACTGTGAAATATGAGTATTCTGGAATGCTATTGTGCTCAGGAGGAACCTGTACACAGACCAAGAGTCAGTTGTTCAAACAGAATATGGGAACATTAAATGGTTTAAAATTAAGAAACATGTGTGCCAAGGTTGTATTTTTTTCACCATACTCATTCAATCTGTATACTGAGCAAATAATCATGGAAGCTGGGTTATATGAAGAAAAATGTGCCATCAGGATTGGAGGAAGACTCATTAACAACCTGTGATATGCAGATGATTCAACCTTGCCTGCTGAAAATGAAGAGGACTTTCAGTACTTACTGATGAAGATCAAAGACCACAGCCTCTGGTATTGGTTGCATCTCAATGTAAAGAAAACAAAAATCCTCATCAATAAACAACATCCATATAAATGGAGAAAAGGTTGAAATTGTGAAAGATTTCATTTTTCTTAGATTAACCATCAACACTCACGGAAGCAGCACAAGACCTTTTTAAAGTTCCAGAAAGAGCAAAGATGTCAATTTGAGAACTAAGGTATGCCTGACCCAAGACATGGTATTTTCAATAACCTCATGTGCATATGAAAGTTGGACAGTGAATAAGGAAGATCATAGAAGAATTGATGCATTTGATTTACGGTGTTGGAGAAGAATATTAAAAGTATGATATACTGCCAAAAAATAAACAAGTACAGTCAAAGTGCTCCTTGGAAGCTAGGATGGTCAAACCTTAGTGTCTGATATATGGACATATTATCTGGAAGGACCAGTCACTGGAGAAGGCTATCACGTTTGGAAAAGTGGAGGGTCAGAGAAAAAGAAGACTCCAATTAAGCTGGATCGGCACAGTGACAGCAGCGATGGTCTCAGGAGCAGCAATGCTTATGAGGTTGGCCCAGGACCGGGCAGTGTTTTATTCTGGTATGCATAGAGTCACTATGAGTCAGTACCGACTCAATGGCACCTAACAACAACAACAACAGGATTTCAGTGATGCATCTGGAAATCTTAGTGATGATGCCCCAAGCCTGGAAAAAGGTCTTCTTGGACTCAGACCAGTGTTCTGGGAGGATACCAGCACAAGCAGTATCTGGCACCTTGGTTGCCAGCAATGTGTCCCTAATCTCAGTAACATACTCCTTTGTGAACACAACCCTCACATTCCCCCAGATGTGAGACAACAGTTTCTCCAGACCTGTGTTGTTTTCCAGATCTCCTGGGCTGTCCTCTCACATTATGGTGTTCTTGTCCATCTGCACCATATAGCCTTCCCTCGGAGAAACACGTAGATCTGTTGCATCTGCTTGAAGCCCACATTGTCTGCCCCTATGAAGAAGCATTTTGGGTAATTAGCTAAAGGTTGTATGATCTTAAGGAAGTAGTTGAACATCCAGGTTGCCCTGTCTTCCCTAGGTATCATAGCTGTTTATCATGGATTGTCATGCAGGGTTTAAAGACAAAGTCACTTTCACAATGCCTGGCAAGAGCAGAAATAGATTCTTTTATTTATTTATTTTTGTCAGCCTGGTTTTCAATAAAAGGGCATACTGAAAATCTACTTTACTTTCATTTGCCCTTTTGAAGAACAATTACTATATTTTGGAAATCTCAGACTTAAAGATTGAAGAGACTTGTGTTTAGAAGACCAAAGACATAAAATCTGTTTACTTTAACATACATTCTTGAATAGCAACAACAATTTAAAAAAAATTATATTGTGTTGATTCGGCTCATAGTAATGCTATATGACAGACTAGAAGTGCCCCATACAGCTTTTCCATGGCTATAATCTGTATAGAAGCAGACCACCAACTCTTTCTCCTGTGGAATAACTGATGGGTTCAGATTGCTAAATTTTTAGTAAATAGCTAAGCACTTTAATCACACAACCACTGTGGCTTCTTATGTTTTTATATAGCTTCAATTAAAGTGAGCTTATTTTGACAATTGGTAATGAATATTCCTTAGGAATAAGGGTAAATTTTAGATATGAGTTTCTTTGATAAATTGTTATTTCATTTAATTTTTTTCCAGTTTTAAATATTTTTTTTCTGATTTCTTAGAAACTTAAGGAAAACTATGCAACTTTTATATAATCTTGAAACATCTTTCTAGTTATAGGTGATGAATAAAGTACTTCATCATATAATTCTCAGATGTATAATGGAATGGATTTATTGTCCAAATGCAAAAGTAAGATTTCTTTTTAAAATGTCTCAATACCATTCTCTGTCTGATACCTTGCTTTTAATTATGTATTTCAGGCACTGCTTGATACACAGAATCTTTTGCGTGCGCAAATCACAAATTTTACATTCAACCTGGGATTTTCAGGGAAATTTTATCATACAGGTAAGAAAACTATTCTAATTAAGATCTCCTCTGAACTCACTGTATAAAACTCTACATCCTTCCTGTCCACAAGGTCCAGCATTGCCAATGTCCCACCCCTACTAATATTCTTCATCCCATTCAACTCAATTTTTCGTATCATTATTTAATCTTTTTTTTAAAGTTTTTATTGTGAATTATGTGGGTTTACATGGGAGAACATCAGTTTTACATCCATCCTATCATATTTCGTTTCATTGCAATGATTGCAATCCCCTCCATGCAACATCAAACAACCAAAGGGTACACCACACAGGCCTGACCCCCCGGCCATCAGCACACAGCCCCTCTCCCTCCCTGAGTCAGCACACAGCCCCTCTCCTTCCCTGAGTCCAGTGTCCCCAGCTGCTCCATCTGTCCGTGTCATCATCTCTGTCTCCATCCCTGGAGTCACTGCCTCTCTGGGTAGGATCACACTCTCTGCTCTTCTCACTTGATGGTCCCAGGGACCTCTGCTCCTGGGCTTCAAAATCAATCACTCCCCTCCTTTTGTTATGAAACATCTGCCTTAACATTTTCGACCCCCACAGTGAGTCCTGATAGCAATTATTCACTATTGTACCACAAGAGTCTTATCCCATCTCCTTTCATTAGCCCAGTCCCAACAGATTGGAAACCATTCAGTGGAGATTCTACCTTCCACCACCCCATCTGGAACTAGGCTCCCTCTTGAAAACTTGTAAGCCAGTCATTTCTTGCCTTTGTAGGTCCCCCTCCCCATTTTGGGTAGCCAATATCCAAGTTACCCATCCCTGTCAACCCTGTGTACTGAGGGGGTGGGAATGATTCTTGCTGTAAAGATTTGTTCCCTTTTTTGAGTTACTGCATCCATAAGTATAGGTAAAGTTCATCAACTTGTAGCGGGATACTCTTTTTCTTCCCTCTTCTTTCTTCTTCTAGTCGAGTTCTAATCATCCAGCCATTGAAGCCAGGTCAAGTGAGCACTGTCTGCAAGTATGGGTGTTCTTGTGCATCTTCCCTCACTTCATATCAGCTGGATGCTTCACACTCCACTCTAGTCTTCTGTAGCCATGTCACTGCCTCTGGGCCCAGGAGTCCCCAGGTCTCATCATACTGCTGGCCAACCAGGTCTCCACTCAGGTTCACTGGAGTCTATTGAATGTGGTCAGACTGGCTCCCAACTTCATTGCTGTTTTTCCCCCTCTTCCCCTTATCGGTGACCAACGTGGTCACCAGCCAGACCACAAGCCTGCTCCTGTATTCCCCTTGAGTCTTAGTCTTGGAAGGGGATTTGCTCTGAGGGGACCCGACCACTTGCCTTGATGGCTCCTGGGCAAGCAACTTGCTCATTCTTGTGGTAATCAATTGTTTCGGATTTTTCCTGCTAGTCTTTTTTCATGAAGTATTTTCTGTTCTTCAAGCCACTCCAGACTGGTCTACTCATCCTTTCAAGTGGAAATTTCCCACCTCAGACCATTCTGAATGGGGATAAGAATTCCAGCCTATGGTCTTATGCAATGCAAAGGCTCCACAGGAAGCCTCTTTCACTGGGCAACTTCTAGCCCCCTTTAAGGTATTCCAATCAGTTACAGGCTGAAGACGGACTTATAAGCTTTCTATTGTGATGTTTCTGGTTATTCCTTTCTGTTCCCCTCAAGTGTCTATTTTACAATGCTAGGCAAGGGAAACCAAGATTCAAAAGACAGCCAAGCATCTTAACATTATTCCCCTCTTTTACCCATTCAAACCATGCCTCAATCTCTGTATCCCATAGTCCTGTTGCTCCAAGGTTGTGCATATATCATCATTTATCCCACTTAGCCCATGCAAACCTGCGTAATTGTTCTCTCATCAGCCTTGTTCTTCTATTCTCCTCCCCCTTCTTGCGTATTGCCCCCTCCCCCCAGACCACCCATCACCCAAGCTAACCTGTGTCTATTTCCTACCCTGTGCTCTATCTTCACCTCCCTCCCTCCCCTACTCTCATTCCATACATCCCGGGGACCAGCAATTATATGTATAGGGTTTTTTTTCTTTCCCTTTTAGGGTGGGTTCTTTTTCTTA
>NW_006408806.1:2403742-2404244 GCF_000296735.1 Chrysochloris asiatica | reverse complement strand
AGTCCTTGTCTGATATGTCATTGCAAAAGATTTTTTTCCCATTCTGTGGGTTACCTTTTCACTCTTCTGGTGAAGACTTTTGATGCACATAATTTTTTAATTTTTACTATATCCCTGTCATCTATTTTGACTACTTTTGTATGTGTAGTTTACAAAATGTTTGATAGTCTGTGCATGCCCTGAGTTAGAGTCCTCATATTTGTCCCTATTTTTTCATTGATGACCTTCATAGTTTTGGGATTAACATTTAGGTCTTTAATCCATGCTGAGTTGGTTTTTGTATAGAGTGTAAAGGTCTTGTTTCAATCTTTTGCATATCGCTTTCCAGTTCTGCCAGCCCCATCTCTTAAAGCAACTATCTCCTCCCCATGAAATATACCTAAGCATTTTGTCGAATATCAGTTGGCTGCATGTGGATGGATTAATTTCTGGATTCTCAGTTCTGTTCCATTGATCAATGTATCTTTCATTGTACCAGTACCAGGCTGTTTTGACCACTGTA
>NW_006408806.1:2386030-2396242 GCF_000296735.1 Chrysochloris asiatica | reverse complement strand
TGGCCACCCAAATTTCTCATTGGATGAAGTGTCTGTATATTTTTATAAATTACTCTCTTTTTCTCCCCATCCCTTTTTGTTGTTGTTGTTAAGTGCCATCGAGTCAGTTCCAACCCATAGCAACCCTGTATAGGGTTTCCATGGAGTGGCTGGTGAGCTTGAACCACCAATTTGCAGTTCAAACCAACTTTACAGTCCAGTGTATTAACCCAGAGTGTCACATCAGGACTCCTCCCACCTTGGTAACCATGAAAAAAAATGTTTCTTTAAGCATGCAAATATTTTCTAGTATTTACAATAGTGGTCTCATACAGTATCTGTCCTTTTATGATTGAGGTATTTCACTCAGCATAATGCCCATTTGTTGTTACTGGTTGTGACTCATAGTGACCCTGTATAGGGTTTCCAAGGAGTGGCTTGTGAGTTTGAACCACTGACCTTGTGGTTTAAACTGGCCTTGTGGTCCAATACTTTATCCCACAGTGCCACACCAGGACTCCTAATGCCCTCTAGGTTCACCTATATTATAAGGTGTTTTGCAGATTCATTGTTACTCTAAGTATTGTGTAGTATTCCATTGTTTGTTTATCTAGTCTTCCATTGATGGGCATTTAGGCTGTATGCATAATTATGCTATCATGAATAGTTCTGCATTGAACTTGATGTGCGTATATCTGCTCATGCCATGGTGTGGCACCATAGGACAAGCACTTGACCTTAAAGTTGGTTTGAACTGCAAAGTCAACGGTTCAAAGTCACCGGCTGCTCCTTAGAAACCCTATACGGAATCACTATGAACTGGAACCAACTTGATGGGACTTAACAACAACAACGTATACCAAGTAGAGGAATATATGATATTTCTATTTCAGACTTTTTGAGGAAGTACCGTACTATATACCACAGAGGTTGTACCATTTTACAGTCCAACCATCAATGTAGAAAGGTCCCAGTCTCTCCACAACCTCTCCAGCATTTGTTGTTTTCTGCGTCTTGAACTTTTCTAATAGCTAGGGTAAAATGATATCTGGTTGTTGATTGATTTGCATTTCTCTATTGACTAATGAACATTCTTGGGTGAAGTGTCTGTTTTTGTTCTCTGCCCATTTTTTAAATTGGGTTGTCTTTTTCCTGTAGAGGAAATTTTCTGTAAATTTTGGAGTTTAGTCCCTTCGCTGATAATTCGTTTCAAAAAAATTTTTCCCAGCCTGTGGGCTTTTGGTAAAATCTTTTGGTGCATATAAATGTCTAATTTTCAGTAGGTTCCAGTCATCTATTTTGTCTTCTGCTGTTTGTATATTTTCATTAATATTTGATAGTATAATTACATCATGTATCAGAGCCCCTCAGTTTGCCCTTATTTTTCATTGATGATCTTTATATTTATGGATTTTATACTGAGGTCTTTAACCCATATTGAGTTTATTTTTGTATATGGTGTGAGATATTGATCTTCTTTCATATTTCTGCAAAGGACTTCCAGAGTAGCCAGCACCATTTGTTGAACAGACTCTCTCTTCCCCCATTTAATATAATTTAGCCATTTGTGAAAGACCAGTTGACTGTATGTGGATGAATTTACTTCTGGGTTCTGAATTCTGTTCCATTGGTCTATGTATCTTTCATTGTATCAGTACCAGACTCTTTTGAGCACTGTGGCTGTATAGTAGGTTTTGTGATTGAGAAGTTAGAGGCCTCCTACATTATTATTCTTTGTAAATAATGCTTGCTTATCTGAGGTCTCGTTCCTTAATTTGCAAAAAAAAAAAAAAATCATCAAATATTTTAGCATAATTTTGTAATTTAAGAAATGGCACTTAAAATTGAGAACTTTGAGTACTAATTCTCTCTTCCACAAGATCGGACAAAAGTGAGCAAAGTAGAGAGATGAAAGGCAGTAATCCTGCCCTTAACAAGTACATTTCAACTGATTTTCATCATAACGTTTAAAGTAACAAGCAACAGCTTGTTCTCAATATGATTAATTGTGATGTAAAAATCCTCAAAGTGGGAGTAAAGAATAAACAATCAAATAAGACAGAGTTACAAATAAATAAATAAGTAAATGAGTAGAATTATGCTTACTATAAATATAGAGAATCTGTCAGCATATAAATGTCATTTGTTTAACTCCTACAGAATTCAAATATGCCAATGCTTTAATCACATATTTCACCGTGATTTTCAAGAAAGAACAGAAAATCACTGAACCATCTTTCCAAAGAACCCTGATATTAGTTGCTCTGTTATAATGAATAAATGTTGCACAAAGACTAACCAGACAGATGAATAAAATAAAACTCAAAGGAAAGATGGAGGGAAAGATGGGATTTATAAGTGACAGAGAATAGAGATGAAAAGTTGGAGGAGGAATAACTTCATAAACTAGGAAATGTTCACTCAATTTCTTCACAATCACATAGCAGAAAAGGTGGAAATTGGAGCAAAGTGATTGCTGCCCATGCCCCCATGCCCTTCCAAAAGAGCCTTCTGCCAGTTCTCAATGTGGGAAAAAGTAATAACTGCAACAACTGTAGTCTTACTGTAAAACTTTAATCCTAACAAATATGGTGTCCTCATGAAACACAAAATGCTAAGCAACAGACGAATATCTTGTATGTGTTGTTGTTGTTGTTAAGTACTATCAAGTTGGTTCCCTATGTACAACACAATGAAACCCTGCTGGGCCCTGTGCTATCTCTCAATCATTATGTTTGAGCCCTTTGCTGTCACCACTCTGTTAATCTAGCTCATGCATGCGTTCCTCTTTTTTGCTGACTGTCCACTTTATCATGCTTGATGTCCCCCAGAGACTGGTCCTTCCTGATAACATGTCCAAAGTAGGAGAGAAAAAACCAGACCACCCCGAAGTCTAAGGAGCAATCATCTGTACTTCTTCCAAGACAGACTTAAATTTTTGTTGTTGTTGTTCTGGGAGTTCCTGGTACTTTCTTCTTGGCAAACACCATGATTCAGATATACTGATTATTCTCCAGTCTTTGTTATTCAACTGTCCAGCTTTCCTATGCACTTGAGGCAATAGAAAATACTGTGGTTTTAGCCAGGCTCATCTTAGTCAAGTGCACCTTAGACCTCAAAGTAACATCTTTGCTCTTTAACACTTTAAAGCCTTTTGCAGCAGATTTGCTAATGCAGTATATCATTTGATTTCTTGAACTGCTGCTTCCATGCGTGTCAGTTGTGGAACGATGTAAAATGAAATCTTAGATTTAAGTAGAGATGTTATTTGCGGGGAAACCAAATAGTATCACCTTTATATTAACGAAACCATGTCTGTAAGCATCACCAGTCATACCTACCAAATGCCTCTTTCCAGGTTTTTCTTCTTTGCCTTCAAAATGTAGCAGAGGTCAAGACTCTTCCATGACTGTGATCGTACGTGATTTGAAACCCCTGACTCATTTCTCTTTAAAAGACCCCCATACGCTGTAAAATAACCACTTGGAAGCTCCTAGAATGTTCAATGTTGATGACACATTAGTTAGAATAAGGGTCAGTTCCTGAGTACCACAGAACACACAGGTGTAGCCTCTGCCTCCACTCCCATTCCTTCAGAAAGGTAAAATGGAAAATCAATAATAAACAGAAAAGCTCAAGGAGACATGCAAGAGACAGAAGGAAAACAGGACTGAGAAATATAGGAGGAAAGGGGAATAATAGATTACCCAAATACATCAGAACTATGTAGGTATTTCTTCCCTAAAAGAATAAAATATCTATTGTTATTAATCTTTGTATTTATATAAATTCAGATATTAGAGGGGCTATGACTTGTCCACTCAAATGTGTTGAAGCCTCAAATAAACTAAAATTATCTGACTCTAAAGGCTTCTACTATGGTTGCATGTGTGGATGATGAAAAGAAGATAATGAGGGAAATAAAACAGACTTTATTTGATGATACCCTGTATATACATGAAGAAAAGCTTATTTGTACATTTTCATACAAGTAGAGTACTTAAGCAAATGAAAGTGAGATTCAGGACTATCCTGGTCGAAATTAAATTATTCCCTCATTTTCTATCACTCAACCCTTATTTCTCCTGTGTAACCTAGTGTGACCATAAAGCATACTAAACCTGTATCTTTGGTAAATCTCTTGCATTTCCAACAAATTGCAGAGCCCCATTACATTCCTGCTAACAGTGTCTGCCTTCCTTATCTTGGAAAATTAAATGGCAGAATAATAGAAACAGACACCAGGCACAGTTTCCAGGATCACAACAGCAATCCCTCCACCATCTTTAGACTTCTGGGTCCTATTAAAACCAGTTGTATTGGAGTTGCTATTGTAAAGGTTTTTCCGACACAGAGGGAAATTGTGTGCAGAATCCAAAGCAATTGGAGCTTAGCGGATTCTGCTTTGTGGTGAAATTTAACTGTAGCTGCATAATTTTGAGGTGATTAATATCATCTGGTGTTTTGCCAGGACAGTAGTAAGGACCTTGCATTGCTCTCATTTTGTGCTTTCATAAAGAAGTTGTGCTTGGGGAAGTATTAAAGAAAGTCCCTCTCCCTCACAAATGTGTTGAGTGAACAGTGGAGTTTTTCATGCTCAACTAAACTTCAGGTAGGAGACAGTGGAGAAATAAAACAAGTTTAGATGTGGAGAATGATAGGAACAAGAACAAGAACAGGGCTGACTTCTAAGGAAATGGAAATTTCCTGATGGGTGGAGCAAGTCTGCTTCCAAGAATTTGAAAGGAAGGGCAAGTATGAGAATCCAGAGTATCACTAAGGAGCAGCATGATTGTGCCAAAACCAATGTGCCAAACCTTTTACATTTCTCAGATTCTTCTCCCCACCACTTTTATCTTTTTATCCTTTCTCTAATTTTCCAGATAGCAATTTTTGCATTCCCTTTTATTTTCTGTGCATGCCTGAACTGACCAGTTACTGTCAATTCAATTCAAATTCATGGAAACTCCATGTGTGTCAGAGTAGAACTTGTGCTTTGATTCTTCAGAGGTAGATTGCCAGACCTTTCTTTTGAGGCACCTCTGGGTAGATTCACACGTCCAATCACACGTCCAATCTGTCATGCATTAGATGAGCATATTACCATCCAGGAACTCAGTGCATGCCTTAGTTTCCTCCAAATAAAAAGTTTTTGATGTTGTTGCTGTTAAATGCTATAGAGTTGGTTCCAACTCATAGTGGCCCCATATAAGGTTTCTGAGGAGTGGCTGGTAAGTTTGAACTGCACACCTTGTGGTTAGCAGTACAGTGATACTTATCCTCCAGTACGACACCAGAACTCCAAATACTGAGTAACTTCTTTTTACCCCTAAAAAAAGAAAAGGGGAAAATATTTTGTTGTAATTCCATATACAATTCAGGTCAAAATAATCTATTGTTGACCTCTGACACATATTTCCCTGCTCATATTCCTTCTAAACTATATTTTGTTTGAATGACACAGAAAAACATAACTTTCTGTTCAACTTGACAATGCACAAAGATGTTAAAATTTAAGAGCTCTAATATCTTTGGGAATGGTTGTATGTTTCCTTTTTGCATTGATTTTATCTCCATGTCTCATGTTTAACAACTTTTTTTAGCTTTTTATTGTGAATTAAGTGAAAGTTACCAGACTAGATCATCAGCTTTATATTCAACAAATTATATGCCTTGTTGAATCTCAATAATTACAGTCCCCTCCCTGCAATGACAGTTATCCTATTTCTCACTGTGCCTTCCCTTTTACATCTTATATTTCCAAAATGAACAAAGCAAAAATATTTGATGTGTACATACAAAACAAAAATATATATATTCATTTAAATGTCCTAAGGGAACATTCTGCAAGGCAGCCTCCTGCCCACAGGCACACAGCCTTACTCAGTCCATGGGCTTAGAGCCACAGCTGCTCTCTCTCTCCATGCGTTTGCCTCTGCCACCACTTTTCTAGGTAGCATTGCATACTCCACTCATGCTCTTCCTTTTTGGTGGTCCTGGTATTGTTTGCTCCTAAAATGAAAGATTAACTACTCCCCCCTTTTTAGTTACATATCTTCTACAATTACAATTGCAACAATCACAATTAATGCTGCTAACAATTACACACAATTGTTTGTCACTCTCTCTGACTATTATTCAACTAACAGATTTTCCTTTGCTACATTTCATATTCAAAGTCTGATATGTATGGTGTATACAGTGTCTTCTAAATGCATAGGTAAAATAGATGAAATATTGATAGATAATCAAGATGAATTGAATAACCTTTTATTTTCCCCTTAAGGAACGGAAGAAGAAGATGAAGGTGACGACTGTCTGTTGGGGTCTGTTGATGAGTTTTGGTGGTTTCCTCATATGTGGAGCCATATGCAGCCCCACCTCTTCCATAATGAGTCTTCATTGGTGGAGCAGATGATTCTCAACAAAAAATTTGCCTTAGTAAGTAACCCACATTGATTACTGCATCTATCTAGAGTAAAGCCCAAGTTTTTATGTTGAAAACTTATTAAACAGTTTGCCAATATTGACAATTTTATGCAAGCTTTTCTGTGGGATCAGAAAGAAGTACTTGGTACTAAAGCCTTGTAGTATTGTTGTTGCTGTTAAGTGCCGTCAAGTCGATCTGACCCATAGTGACCCTGTATAGAGTTTCCAAGGAGCCGCTGGTGAGCTTGAACCACTGACCTTGCAATTCAAACAACTTTGCAGTCAGACGCATTAGCCCATAGTGCCACACCAGAACTCTTGTAATATGTGATTATTACTTTGCTTGATGATCTGAGGGGTCCAATTTAAGAAGGACTTCACAAGTCACTCACAATACTCAGTCATATGACATTATGTTCAAAGGTTCCTGAAACATGGTTCCTCTCTTTAAGGAGCCATTTGCTGCATAGTTAATGTTGTTCAGTGACATCAAGCTGGTTCTGACTCATAGCAACCCTGGTTAGGGTTTCTGGGGAGCAGATGGTGACTTTGAATTGCTCATCTTTTTGTTAGCAGTCCAGTGCTTATCCAACAACCCAACACCAGGACTCCATCTGCTGCATTAGGAAGACAAAAATATGCATATAAAATAATTGTCTAGCAAAATGACATGTTCTCTTATCCATTGCTAAAATGAACAGTACAGACACAAAGCCACAGTTCAGAGAGATAAGTGTCGCTGGTAGTGACTAGAGAAATGTTCCTGTGGAAATAGGATTTTAGGTACACACTGAAATAAGAATAATATTTAGGTGTCAGGATGAATTGGAATGAAATGAGACTGCGGGAAAAGATCAGTTAAGAGACTGTAGCATATCATCATCATGATGAAATCCTAAAGACTCAACCTCAGAAAATAATGGATATGGGAAGAAAGCCATTTAAAAAAACATTGTAAACATCTGTGTTATAGGGAGGGGATTTCCTTTTTTTCCTGAAGATATGTATAATGTTTGATACAGAAGAGATTATGATTCAGGAAAGAGAAATTTAAAATAAAAATTCTAATAAATACAATGTGATGGAAAAATATGCTTGTAATCAGTGGGGGAGAAATGTGATTAACAAGCCAATAGAACATGTGTTCAGTGGGAGAGGATGTTTTATCTTTGTTTCCTGTGGATTATACTAATGGTCATAACAGAACATGGAGGGAATCCAGAAAGGCAATTGCTTATTTACTTATTAGCATTTTCCCTTTCTAAGCAGGGAGTACATTGGGGTTGGGGACAGGAATTACATTCTGTCTAATACAGTATTGTAGTTCCTGGCTCATAGAAGAAGTGCAGTGTTGGTGTAGTGGTAGAATTCTCACCTTCTATGCAAAAACCCCAGCTTCCATTCCTGACCAATGCACCACATGGGCAGACACCACTTACCTGCCACTGGAGGCTTTCATGTGTCTATGAGGTTGAAGGTCCAGTAGACCTTCTAGACTATGAGAAGCTAGAAGAAAGGCCTGGTGATTTACTTCTGAAAATCAGCCACTGGAAACCATATGGATTATAACAGTTTGATCCATAACAGACCATGGGGTTGGCACAGCACTGAGCATGGTTTCTTTCTGCTGTGCACTGGCTCTCCAAGAGTAGGGAACAATTTGTACGAATTGGGCTGTGAACCACAAGGTCAGCAGTTCAAAACTACCAGCTGTTCCACAGGAGAAAGATGTGGCATTCTGCTCCCGTAAAGATTTACAGCCTCAGAAACCCTGTACAGGGTCGCTATGGGTCGGAACCGACTCCACGGGACATAACAACAAAACAATAACAGCTCATGGAAAGCATTCAATCACTATGTACAGCATGAAGGATCGAAGGTAGCGGAAATTAATCCTCAAGAAGGAAATGAATTGTAACATAGCTTAATATGTAATAACTACAGGTTTTTTCTTGTTTGTAAATCTCAAAACTGACTTGACAGTTTTTATAGATTATCTGTGTTATTAATAATCCTAAAACAATCAAATTACTTTTCTAGGCAAATCCTACTAACTGTAGATTTAGCCCACAGTGTAAAATAAATTGAAATACACTACAGTGGTTGGAGTCCTGATACAGTGCTATAGGATAAGCACTAGACTGCAAGGTCAGTTTGAACTACAAGGTCAGCAGTTCAAATCTACCTGCCACTCCTCAGAAACCCTTTGCAGGGTCACTATGAGTCAAAATCAATTTGACAGCACTAAGCAGCAATAAGACACTGATAAATTTAGATATGATTTGAATTCATTCTAAAAGACACTCTCATAGACAGAAAATATTTGACCACACTCAAAATCCTCACTCATAACCAGTTGCCATTCCTCTAGAAATGATTTGAAGTATAATTTGCTCAATTTTAAGGTCTCCTCATCCATGTATGCCCTTCCCAAAATTATAGATCTTAAACCCTGAAAATGTACCATTTCTTCATATTCTTATCTTTACTACATCTTTTTAAGGAACCCTGGTATATGTTACAAGTTGGGCTGCTCTGACCACAAGGTCAGCAGTTTGAATCCATCAGCCACTCCATGGGAGAAAGATGAGGTTTTTCTGCTCCTGTAGAGAGTTACAGCCTCAGAAACCCTATGATAAGAACAAGATGGTCACAGTGAATTGGAACTGATATGATGGCACACAGCAATCACCACCACCATGCATTTTAAACAAAAAATGGCATAGAATCCTTCTGCTTATATGTCAGTAGAGAAAATGTAGCATCCCAAATGACTGACCACTCAACCATGTAAATCAGCTATTTGACTAATCAGAATTTTAAACAGCCCTGTTGTCCATTAAGTGGAATGGCTGCAACATAAACCACTAGAGCAAGATGCTTAAATGTTTGATCTGCATGATGCAATACTGGAACTTATGTAATAAAGAGTTAAAACTGATAAAATGATGGTTGCTTGTAAGAGAAATAGTAAACCAAAAATAATTTATGTGTAGCATCAGGAACTTAGACTTGTCATTTAACTGAAATCAACTCCCCAAAATAGATGCACTATTTCCGAGTGAACCTTAACAATCCATTGATTTTTTTTTTAAGGAAACGAGAGTAGTGTCTCACCCTGCTGATACTGAGAGAAGTGTCTTAACCATGTTAGCAAATCCTGTTAGAGAGCAAGCATTTTGTTTTGCTTTTTCCAAATAATAAACAGAAAGAGTAGATAGTGTTGGTTGAACATTGCCATAATTTATAAAGTTGTCAAGTGCCGTCGATTCGGTTCTGAATCTTAGAAACACTGTATTATATCTTAATATAGCAAACATTAATCATCTATAGAAGTTTAAGTCTGCTGATGTTAGAAATGACAATCAACAGGAGAGGATAAAGAGGGAAAAAATCAATATTATCAATAGCAATCAGCAATCAGAAAGAAGGAAAAAATTACTTTTCAGTTTCCTCTAAATCTGTAGATTTGAATCTTAAGTCTGAGAGAGGATTTTATGAAAAAAGAAAATATGTAAATAAATTGTAATTGTTGTTTAATGTCCTGGAGTTGATTCCGAATCAAAGCAACCCCATGTATTAGGGTTTCCAAGGTTTTCAATCTTCATGGGAGCAGTAGAGTGAAAGAAAATCCTAATAAAGTATATGAACAAAATAAAACAAAAACTAGTAACCATCAAAAAAATAGTGAGTTAAAGCAGGTTTGATTTTAAAAACAATGACATTCGCCATTACATCCCCTGAAACTAAAACCGTAGTTAGAATGACAAGGTATTCAATACTTGAATTAATTAATTAATTAAT
>NW_006408806.1:2382316-2385605 GCF_000296735.1 Chrysochloris asiatica | reverse complement strand
CAGGGTCACTATGAGTCGGAACCAACTCCACGGTATTTAACAACAACAACAACTAGTGCTCTGGAGTCCTGGTGTGGCCCTGTGGGTTAATGCAAAGCCATTTGAACTGCAAGGTCAGCGGTTCAAACTCAAAAGATGCTCCTAGGAAACCCTAAACAGAGTTGCTATGGGTTGGAACCGACTTGATGGCACTTAACAACAACAACAATAACTAGTCATCTGGACTCCTAGTGTGGTGCTGTAGGATCAGCACTGAACTGCTACCCCTAAGTTTGGTTGTGTGAACCTATCAGCTGCTCTTCAGAAACCCTATGAAGGATGACTGACTATTAAACAGAATGAACTCAACGGCACTTAACAGCAACAACATTTGTCATCTGCTGTAGCTAAAACAACAGTATCACTTGTGGATGGCTATAACAAACAGAAATTTATTTTATCACAGTTTGGTTGTTGTTCTTAGGTGCTGTCCAGTTAATTCAAACTCATAGCAACCTTATGCACAACAGAATAAAACCCTGCCCGGTCCTCTGTGTCCTTGCAATTGTTAACTTTGAGCCCATTGTTGCTGCTATTGCTTCAGTCCATCTCACTGGGGGCTTTCACTTTTTTGCGGACCCTCCACATTACAAAAGCATGTCCTTCTCTAGGGACTGATTCCTCCTGATAACATACAAAAATAGGAGAAACGAAGTCTCAAAATACTCATTTCCGAGGAACATTCTGACTATACTTCTCCCAACACAGATTTGTTTGTTCTTCTGGCAGTCCATGGTACTTTCGATATTCTTCACCAACACCAGAGTTTATTATTGTTGTTAGATGCTGTCAAATCTGGTTCATAGTGACCATATGTGTAATAGAACAAAACACTGTCTGGCCCAGTGCCATCCTCAGGATGGGAGCTACATTGGAGCCCTTTGTTGGTGTCATTATGTCAATCCATCTCATTAGGGGGCTTCCTTTTTTTTTTTTTTTGCTCACTTCCTATTTTACTAAATATGATGAACTTCTCCAGGGACTGGTCCTTCCTGACAACATGTCAGAAGTATGAAAGATGAAATTTCACTGTCCTTACTTCTAAAGAGCATTCTGGTTGTACTTCTTCCAAGACAGATAAGTTTGTTCTGGCAATTAATTCATGGTACTTTTAGTATTCTTCTGCAATGCCATAATACAAATGCATCAGTTCTTCTATTGTCTTCCTGATTTATTGTCCAACTTTCACATTAACACAAGGTGATTGAAAATACCAGGGTCGTCAGATGCACTTTAGTCCTTCCTCAAACACCATATAAAAGTAGAAATCTGAATTTAGGTCCCAGTTCTAGAGCAGAGGTTTCTTTGTTGTCTCTGGGGAAAGGTCCTTGTCTCTTTTCAGCTTCGTTTTCCTAGTTCCTTGGTGGTTCAGTGGTATGGCATCTATCGTTACTCATTTGCTTGCTTTTTTAACCTAGGTTTTTTTATATATAGGTTTTGACTTAAGACATGCCCTACACAAATACTGACACATTAACATAAGAGAAGAAAAAAAAAAAAGTTCCCAGACAGGATTTTACATTTAGGTATAGAGGACTGACTGTAATTACAACGAATGAAGTAAAACCTTTGGGACCTTCATTTGCTGATGGAGCAAAATTTAAATTGAAGAGCAACAGCTGTAAACATGCATTACTAATCAGAACATGGAATGTACAAAGGTTGAAACTAGAAAAATTGGAAATTCTCAAAACTGAAATGGAACTCATAATATCCATATACCTACAAGGAAGAATACAACTATTGTTCAAATTTTTGTACCAACCATTAAAGCCAGTCTGAAACTGACTTCTTCAGTCTGAAATTGACCAAACATGACATCAAGATATATCGATAATTACTGGTGATTGGAAAGCAAAGGTTGCAAACACAGAGGAAGGATCACTGGTTTGAAAATATGGCCTTGGTGATTGAAATGATACTGGAGATTACATGATAAATCTTTGCAATGACTACTTAAGTGCAAATACCTTTTTTAAACTACATAAAATAAGACTATACACATGACCTCACCAAATGGAATACATAGAAATTAAATTGACTACATCTGTGGAAAGAGATGATGGAAAAACTCCATACCATCAGCCAAAATAAGGCTGGGGCAGACTGTAGAACAGACTATCAATTGCACATATGCAAGTTCAAACTGAAGCTGAAGAAAATTAAAACAAGTCCATGAGTGCCAGAATATGACCTTGTACCTATCCCACCTAAATACAGAAATCATCTCAAGAACAGATTTGATGTGTTAGATACTAAATACCGAAGATCACAAGAGTTGTTGGATGACATCAAAAACATCATACAGGAAGCAATCAAAAAGTCATTAAAAAAGCAAAAATGAAGGAAAAGAGAAAAATGGATGTCTGAAGAGACTGTTAAAATTGCTCTACAGCATAAAAATCCTAAAGCAACTAGAAGAAATACAGAGGTAACAAAATTGAGTAGAAAAATTCAAAGGTCAGCTCAAGAAGACAAAATCAAATATTACAACAAATGGGCAAAGACCTGGAATTAGAAAACCCTAAAAGAAGAATACTCTCAGCATTTCTCAAACTGAGGGAACTGAAGGAAAAAAATTCAAGCCTTGTCCTGAAATTTTGAAGGATTCTATGGTCAAAATATTGAATGATGCCAAAAGTATCAAGAGAAAATGGAAAGAATACACAGTCACTACTGTACCAGAGAATAAATGGTTGATGTTCAACAAGATCAAGAAGTAGCATGCGATCAAGAGTCAAAGATGCTGTTGAAGAAAGAAGTTCAAGGTGCATTGAAAGTCTTGACAAAGAACAAGGAACCAGAAATTGATGGAATACAAATGGAAATATGTCAACAAACTGATCTGGCAGTGGAGGCACTCACTCATCTATGCCATGAAAGGTGGAAGACAGCTACCAAGCAAACTGATTGGAAAAGTACCATATTTGTGCCCATTCCAAAGTGAAGTGACCCAACGGACTGAAGATATCATTGGACAATATCATTAATATCACATACAAGTAAAATTTTGCTAAATATAATTTTTAAACTGCTGCAATAGTACATTCACAGAGAAATTCCATAGGCTTGAGCTGGATTCAGACGAGGACATGGAACAAGGGATATCATTTCTTACATCAGATAAACCTTGGCTCAAAGCAGAGAATACAAGTAAGATGTTTATCTGTGCTTTCTTGACTATGCAAAGGCTTTCAACTGTGTGGATCATGATAAACTATGGACAACGTTGTGGCAAATGAGAATTCCA
>NW_006408806.1:2376457-2382106 GCF_000296735.1 Chrysochloris asiatica | reverse complement strand
TGAATGAAGAAGAATGTGGCATCAGGATTAGAATAAGACTCGACCTGCCATATGCAGATGATATACAACCTTGCCTGCTGAAAGTGAAGAGGACTTAAAATACTGATGAAGATCAAAGACCACAGCCTTCAGTATGGATTGCATCTCAATGTGAAGAAAACAAAAATCTTCACCACTATGCCAATTAATAACGTCAAGATTAATGGAGAAAAAATTGAAGTTGTCAATGACTTCATTTTACCCAGATCAACCATCATTACTCAAGGAAGCAGTAATCAGGAAATCAAATGACATAGTGCATTGGGCATATCTGCTGCACATGACCTCTTTAAAGATATCAGTTTGAGGACTAAGGTGCACCTGACTTAAGTCATCATATTTTCAGTAACCTCGTATGCATGTGAAAGTTGGACAGTGTATAAGGAAGACCATAGAAAAATTGATACATTTGAGTTATGCTGTTGAAGGAGAATATTAAAAGTACCATGGACTTCCAGTAGAACCAACCAATCTGTATTAGAAAAAGTATAGCCGGAATATTCCTTGGAAGCCAGGATGTCCAGACTTCATCACTCATATTTCAAACATACTATCAGCAAAGACCAGTCCCTGGAGAAAGACATCATGCTCGATAAAGTGGAAGGTTGGAGTAAAAGAGGAAGACCTCCAACAAGATGGTTTGGCACAGTGGCAACAGAAGTGGGCTGAATCATAGCAGCAATTGTGAGGTTGGTGCAGGACTGGGCAATGTTTCATTCTGTTGTCCATAGGGTCATTATGAGCTGGTACCAATTCGATAGCATCTAACGTCAAAAGGGTTAGGATTTATAATACATATTTTTGGAGGACTTAATTCAATCCATAACCAAGGAAACAGCATTATGAATTGAAAAAATATTTTGAAATCGTGATCTTGTAATTCTTACTCTGCTAATGAAAGTTCCAATCAACAACTATTTCTTAGTTGTGTCACTAATAACTTGAGGTTGGCACTCCAAGTTAATATCCCTGACATAATCAACGAGCAGTAAAGAAGATATATGTTCTAATTTTTGACCAAATACAGAGTCAGTGGTCTTTTTTATAAGGAAGAGACAGCCAAGAAAGAGACTGACTCATGGACCAATCCCTCCCCAACTTCAGCTTTAGTTACAATTACGTATGTAATAGCTATATATCCTTGAAAACACACACAAATATATATTTTTAAAAGCCATTGTTGTCAAGTCAATTGCAACTCAGAGTGATTTTATAGTACAAAATACAACTACCCTGGATGGTTTCTAAGGCTTTAAACTTTACAGTATCAAACTACCACATCTGTCTTCTGTGGAGCATCTGGTAAGTTCAAACCGCAAACAATGCTTAACCACTGCATCACCAGGTCAAATATATAGATGTGACATGTAACATTTAGGAACAATGACTTGTTGTTAAGTACCATGCAGTCAGTTCCAACTCATAGTGACCCTACACACGGTTTCCAAGTCTGTAAATCTTTACTGGAGCAGACCACCTCATCTTTCTCCTGTGGAACCGCTGTTAGTTTCAAACTGCCTAACTTTAGTTTAGCAGCCACTATGCTGCCAGAGCGCCTTAGGAACAGTGACTAGATTGTAACAGATAGTAAGAGGCAGACTTTTTTGTGTTGTGGTGATATTTGTTTAATGCATATTTTATAAATATCTCTTAGCTCTTATTAAGAAATCAGGGTTACAAGCTTTGTTGCTGCTAAATTTAATTAAAATAAGAAAAGAAAAAGGGATTCGGACTTTTTATGCGCATACTGTGTTTTGACCTTTAATTCTGACAAAGATCCTGATTTTTGTTGTTCTTAGGTGCAGTCGAGTTGGTGCTGACTCATAGCTACCCTATGCACAACAGTACAAAACACTGCCCCATCCTGTGCCATCCTAAAAAAAGTGTCATGTTTGAGCCCATTGTTGCAGTCACTGTGTCAATCCATCTCATTGGGATTAGACCAGAACAATGGAATCCAATAGAATTCATTGATCCTCTGCTTTGATGTCCTTTTCCAGAGACTGGCCCATCCTGATAACATGTCCAAATATATGAGATGCAGTCTTTCCATCATCACTTCCAAGGAACATTCTGGCTGCTCCTTGTTTGTGTTTTTGGCAGTTCATAGTATTTTCGGTATTCTTTACCACTATCCCTGCTAGTGTAGTAGTTTTCAAGTTTAACTGCAAACCACAAGGTCAGCAGTGTGAATCTACCAACCACTCTACAGGAGAAAAATGAAGCTTTCTTCTTCCTTGTAGCCTCAGAAAATGTACACCGTGTCACTATGAATCAATACCGACTCTACGGCACACATCCACCATCACCACCACCATAGTAATTTTAATGGAGTCCTTGTGTGGCATTGTAGGATAGTACTGGACTGCTGACCCTAAAGTCAGTGGTTCAACCCATCAATCACTCCTTGGCAACCCTATACAAGGTCACTATGGGTCATAACAGACTTGATGGCACTAAACAAATAACAACATAATGCCTGATTCTTCCTTAATCTTTTTTATTAATTCTACATCTTTCACATGCATATGTCATTTTTTAAGTGCCGAGGAGTTGATTCCTACTCATAGCAACCCTGTATAAGGTTTCCAAGGGCAGCTGGTATGTTTGAGTGGCTGCCCCTGTGGTTGAAATTACCCTTGCAGTCCAGTGTTTATCTTATAGCACTACACCAGAACATATGAGGTGACTGGAAATATCACAGCTTTGATCAGATGCATCTGTTATTTAGCACTCTAAAGAGGTTCTTTTGCAGTGTATTGGCCTAATGTACTGTGTCCTTTGATTTCTTGGCTGTTGCTTCCATGAGCGTTGATTGTAAATCCAAGTAAAGCGAAATCTTTGACAACTTAATTTTTTTCTCTATTTATCACTGATGTTATTTACTGGTCCAGTTGTGAGGATCTCGTTTCTTTACTTTGAGGTGTAATTCATACATAAGGGTGTATTCTTTGATCTACATAAGTAACTCATGTCTTATACTTCCTGCAAGAAAGGTTTTATCATTTGTATATCACAGGTTATTGATGAGTGGTCCTCCAATCCTAATGCTACGTTTTTTGTTGTTTTTTTTATATAATCCATCTTCTTAGATTATTTGCTCATAATACAGATTAATTAAATATGGTGAAATTATATAATATCATTTTGTATGATACCCTCATGTACACCTTTCATAAATTTAAATCATTCAGTATTCCATTGTTCTGGTCTAATGAGTGCCTCTTGGTCTATGTACAGGTTGCTCATGAACACACTTAAGTGTTCTGGAATTCCCATTATTCTTAATGTTATCTATAATTTCCTATGACCTGCACAGTCTGATATCTTTGCATAGTTAATAAACACAAGTAAACACCTTTTTGGTATTTTCTTGCTGTCTTCTGAGATCCATCTGATATCAGCAATGATAACCTTTGTTCTACATCCTTTTCTAAATCTTGGTGGAATTTCTGGCAGCTACCTGTCAGTGTTCTGCTGCAGCCATTTTTTAAACTAACTTCAGTAAAATTTTACTTGCGTGTAATATTAATAACATTATTTGATGGATTTTTGCATTTCATTGGGTTACCTTTCTTTGAAATGGGCACAAATATTGTATCTTTTCCAACTGATGAGAAGTTTACTTCCATATTTCTTGACACAGATGAGTGAGCACCTGCAGGATTGCATAATTTGCTGAACCAACTCAGGGCACTTAACAACAACCCTCTAGCCATGAATTACTCTCCTTTCCCTCCCATCTCTGGTAACAGTCAAAGAGTATTACTTTTAGTATGGAAACCTTTTCTTGAGTTTTTACAATAGTAGTCCTGTACAATACTTGCTTTTTAGTGATTGACTAATTTCTTTCAGCATAATGTCCTCGAGGTTCATCTATGTTGTGAGTTGTTACATACATTTATTATTAGTCTACAATGTTGAATAGTATTCCATCATGTGAATGTACCAAAGCTTGTTTATCCATTGTTCCATGGATTAGTATTTAGTTTGTCTCCATCTTTTTGCTATTGTGAATAATGATCGAAGACATCAGTTGCATATATCTGTCCTGGCTCAAATTTCTTGTGAATATATACCAAGTAGAGGAATTGCTGGATCATAAGGTATTTCTATTTCCAACTATCCGAGGAAGTGCCATACTGTTTTCCAGAGTGGTTGGACCATTTTACAGTCCCTCGAGCAAAGTAGGATGGTTCCAGTCTCTCCACACCCTCACCAGCATTTGTTGTAGTCTATTTTTTTTTTTAACTTAGCTATTAATGTTGGGGTGAGGTTATATCTGATTGTTGTTTTGATTTGCATCTCTTGAATGACTAAATATCATGGACAATTCTTCATATGTTTGTTAGCTGCCTGAATGTCTTCCTTTGTCATCTGTTAATGTCCTGTGCCCATTATTAAATTGAGTTGTTTGTCTTTTTCTTGTAGAGCTATTGTGGTTTCCTTAAAAATTTAGACATTAGGTTTTTCTTTGATGTTGTTGTTGTTAGGTGCTATTGAGTCAATACCAACTCATAGTGACCTTATGCACAGCAGATAGGCCTGTGCAAAAAAAAAAAAAAAAAAAATTGTCCCAGTCTTTGGGTTCCCTCTTTACTCTTTTGCCAAAATTTCAATGCATATTGTTGCTGCTGCTGTTGTTATTATTAAGTGCTGTTGAGCCAGTTCTGACTCATAGCAACCCTGTATAGGGATTCCAAGGAGCAGCTCATTAGTTTGAACTGCTGACCTTGTGCTTCAAATAATACCTGATTTTTAGGAGATCACAGACATCCATTTTGTCTTCTACTGTTTGTATGTTTTTAGTAGTGTTTGATAATGTGTTTACATCATGTATTAGAACATTTATGTTTGTCCCTGTTTTTTCATTGATGATCTTTATAGTTCTAAGTTTTGCATTTAGGTCTTCAATCAATGTTGAGTTTGTTTTTGAATATGGTATGAGATATGAGTCTTGTTTCATTGTTCTATAAATTAATTTCCAGTTCTACTAGTGCCATTTGCAAAAGAGATTATCACTTGCCTATTTAATATGTTTTAGCACTTATCAAAAATCAGCTGGCTGTCTGTGGATGGATCTACTTCTGGGATCTCAATTCTGTTCCAGTGATGTATCGATATATCTTTCATTGTGCAAGTACTAGGCTGTTTTGACCACTGTAACTATAGTACATTATGTAGTCGGGAGTGAGAAGCCAACTTTGTTCTTCTTCTTAAACAATGCTTTGCTTATCTAAGATCGCTTTCCTTTTCATATTAACTGATCAGGTTTTCCATCACTTTAAAAGATGATGATGGAATCTGGTTTGGGCTTCTGTTATATCTATAAATTGCTTTGAGTAGTGTTGACATTTTCACAATATTAAGTTGTCCTATCCATGAGCATGTTATATTTTTCCATTTTTGTCTCTTTTGCTTTCTTGCAGTAATTTTTTAAAGTTTTCTTTTGTTTCTCTGGTTGGATTTATTGTTAAGTATTTTATCTTTTGTATGGCTATTGCAAATAGTATTTCTTTCATAATTTCTTTTTCAGAGCTGTTTCTATTAGTATAGAGGAATCCAGCTGACTGTTGTATATTGATGTTGTAACCTGCTTTTTTGCTGAAT
>NW_006408806.1:2373121-2374487 GCF_000296735.1 Chrysochloris asiatica | reverse complement strand
ATTGCATTGGGCAATTCTGCTGCACAAGACCATTTTAAAGTGTTGAAGAGCAAAGATGTCAGCTTGAGGAATAAGGTGTGCCTGACCCAAGCCATGGTATTTTTAATAACCTCATATGCATGTGAAAGTTGGACAGTGAATAAGGAAGACCTTAGAAGAATTGATGCATTTGAGTTATGGTGTTGGAGGAGAGTATTGAAGGTACCATGGGCTGCCAAAAGAACCAATAAATTCATTTTGGAAGAAGTGCAACAGAGTGCTCCTTAGAGACCAACATGACCAACTTCGTCTCTCATACTTTGTACATACATATTGTCAGGAGAGACCAGTCACTGGAGAAGGATATCATGTTTGGTAAGGTGGAGGGTCAGAGATAAAGAGGAAGACCCCCCAACGAGATGGATTGGCCAAGTGGCAAAATCGATGGACTCAAGTGTGGCAATAGTAGTGAGGAAGATCCAGGATCAGGCAGTCTTTCATTCTGTGCATTAGGTCTCTATGAATCGGTACTGACTCAATGGCACCTAACAACAACATGTGTGTGTGTGTGTGTGTGTGTGTTTATTGTGAATTGAGAGATAGTTTACATGGGATAACATCAGTTTAACACTCATCCTATCATATTTCATTTCATTGCAATTATGACAATCCCCTCCATGCATCATCATTCAACATTATTTGTTTCTATTCCCTCTGTTAGTTTGATTTTTGTTTTTTGGTATTTTTTGCATGTACACCAAAACACTCTGGAATATACAATCACTCAAACACCCAAAGGGTATTCCCTGCAAGCCTGCCCCTGGCTACAAGCACTCGACACCTCTCCCTCCATGAGCCTAGAGTCCCCAGCCGCTTCCTCTCTCCACATCATCATCTCTGCCTCCATCTCTGGCATTGCTGCTTCTCTGAATAGGGTCCCACACTCTGCTCCCGCTCCTCTCCGTTGATGGTCCCAGGGTCCTCTGGTCCCAGGGTCCTCTGCTCCTGAACTGCAAGATCAACCACTCCTCTGTTTTTACTACAAAATCTCTAGCTTTACAGTTGCACCAGTCACAATCAGTCATGATAACAATTATTCACTATTTAACTATAAGAGTCTTAGCCCCATCTCTTTTCAACAGCCGCACCTAGACAGGATATCCTCAGTGGAGATTGTACCTTCCTCCACACCCTCTGAAACTAAACTTCCTCTTGAAAACTTATAAGCCAGTCACTTTTGCCTTTATAACACTTCACCACCACCACCCCCATTTTAGGTAGCCAATGTTTAAGTTACCCATCCCTATCAACCTTGTATACAAACAGGATGGATATGATCTTTGCTATGTAGATTTCTTCCTTCTTGGTCCTCTTGGTTGGTATATAT
>NW_006408806.1:2358111-2360142 GCF_000296735.1 Chrysochloris asiatica | reverse complement strand
CTGATGGAGTTTCTTGCTGCACGTCTACCTGATCCATCATGTTGTTTGTTCCTGTCTCAGTTACTCTTTTCTGTTTCTGGACATGTGCAGAGATCTTTTATTGTTTCTTGAAATTTTTCAATAGTTAGATGTGTTTTCAATGATTAAATAAATGTAAGTTGCTGTATTGTTAAACTTACTCTATGCCTCCTGGTGGATAAGATCTAGAGATAGGCTTCTTTTTTCACATCTCTTATTACTCAACTGCAAGCAATCTTCGCAAATGTTGGCTATCTATGTAATGTAATGGTATTGGTTCTTGTCTGGATAGTGGGATATTATAGGGTATGCTTGTAGCTTGGCTATATGGCCATGATTGCTATCCCTTCTTAGGTAACGTAGGGAGAGAAAGCTCTCCCACCCCTAGGAAAAAAGTAAGATCAAAAAGACATAAATAAATAAATAAATAAAACCAGCAACAAAAATAAAAGCAAAAGCAAAACCACAAATAAAACATAGCTGACTAGTCCAGTTACCTTTGCTGTGCAGGTCAGTGTGAGTGCACAGCAGAAACCTCCAGCAGTGGGTCAGGGAGTCCACTCGACCAGAACTCTACCCCCAGTCACTGCCATGGAGGTGCGTAGACAGAGATTGAGAAATTAATGGAAGAAAGATTGTTCCCATTTTATCTCTGAGGATCAATTAGGTATCTGCATATGCACAGCATGCTTCTCAAAATTACTGCATCCTTGTATATAGTAGTTGGTGTTGCTTCTTGCCTTTTTTGTTGAGGTTTTTACAGGGTGCAAATACAGCTTAGCTATATGGCCAGATCTACTGTCTCTTGTTAGATACAGGAGGAATAAAGCCTCCCACCTAAATAGGAGAGTCAACTTTAGGGCTAAATCCCAGATTCAGATGTTATAATAAGCTACTGGATGATTAGCCTCTGGATCGGATAGGATTTTCAGCTACTTCCCTTTGCACCATGGAAAAATTGTACCTTGTGGGTGCAGCACTGGACCCTTTAGGAGGTATGCTCCCACCGGCGTGAAGACACCTGGGCTGGGCAAAGAGGGTGTGACAGTGGAGGGCACACGAGAGGAGAGAAAAAAGTTTTAAAAAGTCACACCTCTGTAAAAAAGTCTCTCTGTAGCCAGTGGCTGTAGCCCCACTCTCTGACCTCTACCAAGACTGTGGACCACAGGCAGCATCCCAATTGATGTAGAAATTGTGTTTCTTCTAATCTGTCATATTTCTCCACCAGTTGTTGTTGTTGTTGTTGTTGTTGTTGTTGTTAGGTGCCATCAAGTTGGTACCTACCCATAGTGACCTTATGCACAGCAGAACGAAACACTGCCTGATCCTGGGCCAACCTGATACTGTTGCCACACTTGAGTCCATCGATGCTACCACTTGGCTAATCCATATTGTTGGGGGTCTTCCTCTTTTTCTCTGACCCTCCACCTTACCAAACATGATATCCTTCTCCAGTGACTGGTCCCTCCTGACAATATGTGAGAGGTGTGAGAGACAAAGTTTGGCCATGTTGATCTCCAAGGAGCACTCTGGCTGCACTTCCTCCAAAACGGATCTATTGGTTCTGTGGGCAGCCCATGGCACCTTCAATACTCGCCTCCAACACCATAACTCAAATGCATCAATTCTTCTACGGTCTTCCTTATTAACTGTCCATCTTTTGCTTTCATATGAGGTAATTAAAAATATCATGGCTTGGGTCAGGTGCACCTTAGTCCTCAAGCTGACTTATTTGCTCTTCAATACTTTAAAAGGTCTTGTGCAGCAGATTTGCCTAATGCAATACGTCGTTTGATTTCTTAACTGCTACTTCCATTAGTGTTTATAGTTGATCCAAGAAGAATGAAGTCCTTGACAACTTCGATATTTTCTCCATTGATAAAATGTTATTTATTGATCCAGTGGAGAGGATTTTTGTTTTCTTTACATTGAGATGTAATCCAGATGGAAGACTGTGCTCTTTGATCTTCATCAGTAAATGTTTTAAGTCCTCTTCACTTTCAGCAAGCAAGG
>NW_006408806.1:2353245-2356965 GCF_000296735.1 Chrysochloris asiatica | reverse complement strand
AATTGGTGTCAGCTCTTTTGTCAACATTTGGTAGAATTCACCAGTGAAACCATCTCGACCCCAACTTTTTTATTTGGGGTGGGGGAGAGTTTTTTAATTGCCTGATCAATTTCTTGTGTTATAGGTCTGTTGAAGTTTTCTACTTCACTCTGTGTAAGTTTAGGTAGGTTGTGTTTTCTTAAAAATATAACAGTTTCTTCTAGGTTTTCAAATTAATTGAATTATAATTCTTCCTAGTATTCTGCTATTATCCATTTTATTTCCCCTGGTTCTGTTGTGCTGGCATACATACCATTTCTTATGTGTGTTATTTGCATCTTCTCCTTTTCTTTTATTAGATTTTTCAATGGTTTCTCAATTTTATTAATCCTTCAAAAGAGACAAGTGCTTATCTGTTGATGATTTCTATTATTTTTCTTTTATTATGTTTTTTTAGTTCATTTCTATGTGCTCTAATTTGTATTATTTCTTTTCTTCTTGTGACTCTAGGCTTACTTTGCTGCTTTTTTTCTAATTGTTGCAGATATTGGACTAAGGTGATGATTTGGTTCTTTCTTCTTTTTAGATGTGTGCATTTTATTGCTAGAAACTGCCATCTAAGCACTTTTGCTGTATCCCCCAAGGTTTTTGAATGTTGTGATTTTTGTTCTCATTTGATTAAAAAATATATATTTTGTTTTTTAATGCTCATATTCCCCATTACTTTTAAACAGGAAATTATTCAATATCCAAATATTTTATTTATTTTCCCCTTGATCTTCCTTTAGCTGAGACTTCTAATTTCATAGCCTAGTGATTTCAGAAGATGCTTTGTAGTATTTTACTGTTTTTAAATTATTGAGGCTTATTTTGTGTCTTAACATATGGTCTATTCTGGATAATATCCCATGGGCATTTGAAAAGAATGTTCTATGTGCACTTGAAAAGAATGTACATTGTGCTGTGGTTGAGTTGAGTGCTCTGTATAAGGTCAAGTTGGTTGATTGTGATGTTTAGCTCTTCTCTGTCTTTGTTAAATTTCTTTCTAATCGTGTCCTTTATCAAAAGTTTTTGTTGTTGTTAAGTGCTGTGGAGTGGGTTCTGACCCATAGAAACCCTGTTTAGGGGTTACTAGGAGCAGCTGGTGATTTGAACCACCAACATTGCAGTTCAAACCAACTTTGCAGTTCAGGGCATTAACCCACAATACCATACCAGGACTCCTTATCAAAAGTGAATTATTGAAATCCACTTTTATTGCAGAGTTGTCTATTTCTTCAGTTCTATTAGAGTTTGATTTGTGTATTTTGAGTCTTTTTCATTGGGATCATAGATATTTAATATGATTATATACTCTTGTTCAACTGACCCGTCAATCATTAGATAATGTTCTTCTTTGTGTCATATGCTGGGTTTTGCCTTAAATTTTATTTTACCAAAATTAACATTGCCATGCCTACTCAATTTTGATTGCTATTAGCTTCATATATTTTAACATTTTTTAATCAACTTTTTGTCTTTGTGTGGTGTGTGTCTCTTGTTGACAGCATATTGAAGGATGTAGTTTTCTTATCCATTTTGCTACTCTTTGTTTTTTGACTGGTGCATTTAATCCACTGATGCTTAGGTATGAATTTATTGCTGTCATTTTGCTCTGTGTTTTTTGTGGTACTGCTGTTTTCTTTGTTCCAAATATATTTCTGTGCTGAGTTAATTTGGTTTGTGCATTTTCTTGTCAATTTCTTCACTGCATTGTTTTAATATTTACAAAAAGTTCATGGTTTTCCCTTTACTTGATTTGATATGAAGGTGAATTTACTTTCTTTTAGGTTACCCTGTTACTTATTATTTTCTTTCCAAATTTAAAACAGTCTGTTTTATCTTGAAATCTGTTTGACTTCCTTGCCATTTGGAATTCTTTAACTATACTTCTCCATCTTTTTGCTTTTTAGTTGTCTTGATTATAAATTAGTATTTCTGATTCCCTATTTTCAGTCTTACAGGTGTGTTTTCTAGGGTAGTTCTCTATCTGGATTGAATTCTGTGTGGTGTTACCATGTGTACCAGTTCTCCAGTTCTATGTTGTTATTAGTTCTTAGATCAGAGGACTCACTTTACTCCTTTTGCAAAGTTGGCCTGTCTATTGCAAATTCTTTTAATTTATATTTATATAAAAATGTTCTGATTTCACTGTTGTATTTAAGGAATAGTCTTGCTGGGTTTTTAATTCTTGGTTGGCAGTTTCTTTCTTTCAGAGTTTTGTGTTTGTCTCCCCCTTGCCTCCTTCCTGCATGATTTCTGATGAGAAATCAGAGCTTAATCATACTGGTTTTCCTTTGTAGGCAATATTTTGTTTTTCCTGAGCTGCTTTCAGGATTCTTTACTTGTCTTACATTGAAGAGTTTGATTATGATATGTTTTGCTGATTTTCTTTTGGGCTCAATCCTGTTTGGGGGCTGTTCAGGTTATCTTTTTGTATTTTATGATATTAGGAAAGTTTTCTTCCAACCACTCTTGAACTGTCCTTTCTGTGGTTTACTGTGTTTCTTTCTGTTCTAGAATTCCAATCACCCGTAAGTTATTTTTCTTCATATTGTCCTACAGGAATTTTAGGCCTTCAGACTTTTTCATTCTTTTTTCTGATTGTTCTTCTGGTGGTGGTGGTGGTGGTGGTGGTAGTGATGTGTTGTGGAGTTGGTTCCAACTTATAGCGACCCTTGTGTAGGGTATTTGAGGTTGTAAATCTTTATAGGAGCAGAAAGCCTCATTTTTCTCCTGTGGTTAGCAGTCCGACTGATAACCACTATACTTCCAAACCTCCTTGATTGTTCTAGCTTACTAGTATCAAAAAATTTGTCTTCTAGCTCATTAATTTGGGCTTCCATTGATTCAAATCTACTCCTTTTCCCATTCTATGTATTGTCTATTTCTGAAATCTGGATTTCTTTTTGCAGGTTTTGTATTGTTTCTAACCCTTCATCTGTTCTGTTTGATTGTTCCACTATGGATTTCCGGAATTTCTCCTTGTTTTTTCTTGACATTTCTGTCAGTCATTTGAAGTGACCTAAATATTATTCTCTTGAATTCTATTTCAGGGAGTTACAATACCTCTTTTTCCTCAAAAGTGTTTTCTAGTTCTGCTTCTTGTCATTTTATTGAGCTACTCTGCTTCTTTCTTCATGTGAACAAAGATTTTTGCTGACTTAGAGACATTTTGGTAGTAGTGTGTTTTTAACTTGATGATTGTATGTTGGTGTTTTCTTAGGTACTCACCAGTTGTATCCTTCTATACGTAATCAGGCATGTACTGTTTTCCGTGTGCTATTCTTGCAGTTCAGTTCAAGATGGATTTAGCTGATGTTGATTGTTATTCTTGATCCAGTGTGTAGCAGCTCATATTGGCTCTTTCCCAGTGGGTGAGGTTATAGAGGGTCCGATTGTGGCTGGGGTGTATCAATAGGGTTGCTGTCTCCTGTTAGATGAGGCAAGAAGAGAAAACACACGCCAAAAAAAGTGAAGGAAAACTAACACCAACCATCAAGCAACAGCAAAAATGAAACGAGTAAAGTGAAAAAAAAAAAATCACACAACAACTAGAAAAATAATACAAAAGCCAAAGAGATAATTGAAGGAGAGTAAAATAAAATAATAAAAATGAGAAAAATAAAAAGACCTGAATACAGTTTGGAAGAAGAATGAATAAAAGTAAAAGAGACCAGAGAGTAGTTAGAGAAAAAAAAA
>NW_006408806.1:2337600-2353145 GCF_000296735.1 Chrysochloris asiatica | reverse complement strand
GAGAGATTAAAATTAAAAAAAAAAAAAAGAAGAATTGAAATGAGAGATTAAAATTTAAAAAGCAAGAGAGAGACAGGCGAGGGAGAAAGAATAAATGAACAAACACAATGAAAGGTAAACAGAAAACAACAGAGCAGGTACTAGACCCAGAGAAGGGGAAGTTCTGGGGTCTCCTGTCATCTGAGGACCTTACATTGTAGGTGGGAAAGATATGAGACAGTAACACTCAACCCTAGGTGGAGTTCTTGTAGGATTAGGTGTTGTCTGTTCTCAGCAACCAACCCAGAACTAGTTTGTGCGGACCCCAAAGCAGCTGGGTATTGGGGTATTTCCATCCCAGAAGGAAGTCAAGGGTGAGAAGTTGCTCTAGTCCAGGGCTGTTCAGAACTGACTCTGCTAGGCGTGGAACAGGCCACACCTGATTCCCAGTGCCAGGGTTGGTACTGCTAACTCTGCACAGACTTTGATGTGATGTCAGTAGTCCGGAGAGCAGGAGTTTCCCAGAGAGTGTGCATGGATGGCGGCTGGCCACATCTCTGGTCACCAGGGTGATGTGGAGTACTTGGTCACCAGGGTGATGTGGAGTACAAGAAAACAAAACAAAAAATGTTTTGCCTCTTTCTGTCCATCAGTAAGTGATATGCCTCTGTGCCACTTACTGCACTCTTGCATTCAGAGTCACCTGCAAAAGCTAGCCAGTCTGCAAAGATCTCCAGACTCTTTTCTTTTTTTTTCTCTCTCTCTCCTAAGAGTTCTGGTGTGGTGCTGCGGGTTAGTGCACTGGACTACAAAGTCTGCTTGAGCCACAAGATTAGCCATTCAAGCTCACCATCCACTCCTCAGAAACCCTATACATGATCTCTGTGAGTCAGAACAACTTGATGGCACTTAACAACAACACACATCTGCCTAGCTACTTCTCCTAGCATGAGAGCTGGTCCAGGGCTGGCCAAGTCAGACTCTGCAGATTTAGAGCAGAGTCCACCTAAATGGGATCAATGCAGACAACTCCCCCTCCTCTAATGATGGGGCCCTAAACCACAGTGTTCACCTCTGTGCAGCTCCAAATGCGGGGAGAGTGGGAGCAGCCTTGGAGATGTACGCAGGTGGGAACCGGGGCATTGTGGAGAACAAGAAAAGAAAAAATTGCTCCTTAATCCCTATGAGTCACAGTTATGCTTCTGCAACATCATTATGTTTTCTTATTTCTGAAGCTGTTCACAAATACTCAAGATGGCTTTGCAAATCTTGTTGGCAGTCACAGGTCACTAATCTCTCCTTTTTTGCCACATCCGCTCAGCTTTCTTTCCTAGCAAGCATTCAATCCACTTCTCTATCCCATTATCTGAAGTCAGAGTTCCAGGACTATCATGTGCATCTGTTACATCTTTTCCTTGCCTTTGTTATAGTGGATCTATACTGTCTTTCTCTGCAGTCCACCATCTTTCTGTATCTCTGGATTGTACTTTTTGATTACATTTTCTTTTTTCCTCCAACTTTTCCAAGTTCAGCAGACCCTGCTAGTTTATACTAGTTGGAATGCCTATTGTGAAGTATGCAATTTATTAGATTAGTGAGCACATTAACTTTTCTAATATGGAAATAAAGATTGCAGTATCTGTGGTATAGTGAATTATCTAATGTCTCTTCTGTCCATAGTCTGCAACTCCCACCAACCAACATTTCTGCCCTGCTGGGTCTGAGTAAGAAAAGGTGGGAGAAGATACTGATAGGATGACATGATTTAGCTGAAAATATTAATGAAGTTCATAGTAATGGTAAGAACTTGAAACTTAAACTCTTGTTGTTGTTAAGTACCATGGAGTTGGTTCTAACTCATAGTGACCCTACACAGGGTTTCCAAGGCTATAAATCTTTATGGGAGCAGACCGCCTTATCTTTCTCCTGCGGAACCGCTGGTAGTTTCGAAATGCTGACCTTGAGATTAGCAGCCCGATTTGTAACCACTATGCTACCTAGCATGGGCTTAAAATGACCCATCTCAAAAGCAGTAGGAGGGATCTTACTACCAGCAAAGAAGAAGAGCCAGGAGTGGAGCACATCCTATGACCCCCAGATCTCTACACCCGGACAGTGATACTGGAATAGTGGTAGAAGAGCAGAAGCAGTAGAACCAAGAACAAAAGCACAAGACAGAGCAGTGGATTTCCCAGCCCACAGAGAAATTAAAGCTGAATTACTTTGGGCTGTAAAGTTGTAGAATGGGGTGCCTCCAGGCATTTAAGTCAGGGAACTAGGTTTGCTGGCCCAGGAAGTTAGAGCTGAGTGCCTTCAGGCTGAGACTTATGGTGGAATGGTGTCTCCTATGGCCATTTATTAGCAGCTGATGAGAACAACTATGCCCTGAGCATTTTTTTATATCAAATTATAATCTGTTAATTTCCTTAATAAACCCCATAACTGTGTGTATTGTCCTTGAGTTCTGTGTAGCCACGGCAGCGGATTACTGAACACACTGGAGTAGAAAGAGTTGTGCAAGGAATGGTTTGTGAGTCTTATTTTTTCAGTACCAGAATATAACTTCAAGTGTATTAAAAGACTTGCTGGTTTATATGGCACTCGAATACATGATAATCATTTAATTAATTTGCTTGCCAACTAAAGAATCATTTGTATTTAGGAAAACACTTTTCAAAGAGACACCTTAATTTCTTATTTATTGACAATGAATACAATGTTGTTGTTGTTACTGTTAAGCACCACCAAGTTGATTCTGATTCATAGCAACCCTGTATAGGATTTCTGATGAGCAGCTATTAGGTTTGAACTGTCAACTTTGTGGTCTTAATCAAAGAACTTAAATCAGTCTGCAAAGAGTCTCCTCAGAACTGGTAGGCCACTTTTACAATAGCCTTGTGAAGACCCTGACCATAGACAGGATAAAGTTTACAATTCATTTCATAGGAAGAATGGTTGAAGAAACATGGAAGGGGGAAAAGATGAAAGAGAAGACTGAAAAATATGTTATAAGGGCTAAGATTTAACTTAAAAGCACTGGTGTGGCTGTGCCCGTTATTATAATATTGAAATATGTCAATACTACTAATCTATGCTACCACCATTTCGGCCACCTTCCATTCATCCCTCACATGCCTCAGATCTCCTTACTGCTTAGCAAATTAAGGGTGCCTATTCCAGCAGACCTCCTGTACCCAGTGCCAACTTTGTGACTGGCAGCAGTTCTTATTGGTCAGTGCCATGGCAGACTGTTTGGCAAATCTTTAGAATATCACCCCTTATAATCAGTCAATCTTATGGGTTGTTGTTGTTAAGTGCAGTCGATTCCAACCCATAGCAACCCTGTATAGGGTTTTCGAGGAGAAATGGTGAACTTGAACCACCAAATTTTTAGTTCAAATGGCTTTACAGTGTGGCACATTAACTCACAGCACCACCCCAGGACTCCACCATATGGATTAGAAGGAACTGAAATCAGTATTCAAAAAGGAAATCATGGAAGAGGAAGTGCAGCTTTGTCCATCCAAGAAGTAAACACAGAATGATGTTTGGTACCTAGTAGTTGTTCAATAGATGATTGTTAGATGAAATTTAACTAAATATTTCTCCCACCTCTTCATAAAAATTCTATCATCACCTATACCTTTTTCCAGATCCAATATCTTGAAGGATTCCATAGGTTTACAAACACCTTCATCGTCACAATTGAAATATTTGTACAGTTTCTAACTTTTCATTATACTTCCCAACATTTTTTGTCCCCATCTAAACATTAAACTCCATTGATGTGGCTTGATTAAAACAGAAGAGAGTAAAATATTTATTTTCTTCATATATAATTTACTTCTTGTAATTTAGCCAAAAAAATCATATGCAACTGAATCTGCCAGACTCTTTGTACATGAGCTATTATTTAAACTTTCAGGTATTTGTTTTTGTGTAACTGATTGTGTTAAATAAATGTTAGCCTTGAGAAAACTATTATCCCTTTAGCACTTCATCTGTTTATTTAGTGTTTTCAGTTTATAAATATCCTTCCAAAAGAAAGATAAGTCATAATAAAAAAAGCCTGTTGTCATCCCCATATTTTGTAAGTATGACTTTTGTATCTTTGTTAAGTTGTTGGTCAAGCTGAAGATCATAATTTGAAAATTAGGGATTTGTGGAAGAGCAATAGTTTCTATTCTAAGTTATCATAGGTCCAGTAATCACCATTATTTGGGAATATTTGAATAACCAACTATGAATCTGTTTAACTAAACCAGTGTCCAAAAGATGACTTGCTGAAATTACGAGTTAAAATGTGTTTGATATTTCTCTGATATCAGTTAAGAACTTTTATTTATGAATGAATTTATATAGTAAGGTATTAAATAAAAATTTTCTTACAGTCTTTGCTTTTTTCCTTATAACTTCTCAATAATGTTTTAGTAGTACCTTCCTGAATTTTTTGGAGTTTAATAAAAAATTCATTTGTCCATAATTTCCAAAAATCTTTCTTTTTTGAAAGTTGATGCAAATTTTCAACACATGGATCCGATTATTAGCTGTTTCTCTAGGATTGCATGTAACCTCTGTGATCTACAAATTTGTGTGTGTGTTTCAGGCAAAAAACACACATATTACTTTAACATGTACTCTTCTGAGCCTGGAAAATAGTGAACTAATATTATATTTCTCTTACAGCTTTTGCACCTAATTTTTATTATTGTTGTTGTGTGTCACCAAGTGGATTCCAACTCATAGCGAACTTGTAGGACAGAGTAGAAAAAGCACCATAGAGTTTCCCAGGCTGTAATCTTATGGGAGCATATAGCCAGATCTTTTCTCTCACTGAGCTGCTACTGGATTTGAACTGTCAAGCTTTAGGTTGGCAGTTGAGCGCTTAACCATTGGACCACAGGGCTCCTTAAATTTATGCTTAGACCCTTATAAATAGTAATAAAAATTGTTCTTCTTTACAGAGAAGGTAAACACAAAATAAATATTGTTGTTTTTTTCTTCAGCTTTTTACTCTATCAGTTATTTTCAGCCTTCCCAAACCTGTCAAACTGTGAGCATGGTAAAACTTTTGTTGATCAGAGTAATTGTCAGTGAGCAGGTTGCAGAAAATAAGATCATTCAGAGCTTTAACTTTCTTTGGATTATTTTTAAACCTATTACCACAAATTGTTTTGTTTTATTACTTGATTTTTGTCTTCAGTATTGGAGTCCTGGTGTGGCACTATAAAATAAGCATTGGACCACAAGGTCAGTTTGTGTTACAAGTTGGTGATTCAAACTCACCAGATGCTCCTCTAAGGCACCCTAGGCAGGGTTGGTATGAGTCGGAACAACACATATCAACAACAACATGTACATTTCCATATATCTTTTACATGTGCTTCAAACCCTGAGGTACCCCATAAAAAGGCAGTTTATAGCGATAGCTAATTACTGATATTTCTGTTGTTGTTTTAGTTGGTTGAGGTCAAGTTTATTCCGATTCATAGCAACTCTATGCACAATGTTGTTGTTGTTAAGTGCCATCAAGTCAATTCTGACCCATAGAGACCCTGTGTAGCGTTTCCAAGGAGCAGCTAGTGAGCTTGAACCACTGACCTTGTGGTTCAAACCAACTTAGCAGTCCAGTGCATCAACCCCAAAACAAAACATTACCCAGTCCTGAGCCATCCTCATAATCATCATTATTTTTGAGTCCACTGTTGCTGCCACTGTGGCAGTCATCTCATGGAGGGTCTTCTTCTTGGTGACCCTTCACTTTACCAAGACTTGTCTCTCCTGAAACCATGTCCAAAGTACAAGAGACAAAGTCTCACCATCCTAGCTTCTGAAGGAAGGCATTCTGGCAGTTCTTCCCACACAGATTTGTTTGTTCTTCTGACAGTCTAAGATAGTTTCAGTATTCTTCATCAAGACTGTAATTCAAATACACCAATTATTCATAGTCCAACTTTCATATGTATATGAAGCAATTGAAAATATCATGGCTTCTGGCACACCTTGGTCATCAAACTGACTTCCTAACTCTTTGACAATTTAAAGAGGTTTTTGGACTCAGATTTATCTAATACAATATGTCATTTGATTTCTTGACTCTTGTCTCATGAGTGTGGATTGTGAATCCAAGAAAAATGAAGTCAACAACTCCAATCTTTTCTCCATTTATCAAGATGTCCAGTTGTGAGGATTTTTGTTTTCTTTATATTGAAGTGCAATCCATATGAAAGATGTAGTCTTTGATCTTCATCAGTAAATATTTTAAGTCCTATTCACTTCCAGTAAGCAGGGTTGCATCGTCTGCATATTGTAGGTTGTTTATGAGCCTTCTCCCAATCCTGATGTTACGTTCTTCATATAATCCAGCATCTTGGATTATTTACTCAGCATGCAGATTGAATGTTGTTAAATATCGTCCAGTCTGTTCTGACTCATAGCAACCCTGTATAGGGTTTCCAAGGCTGAAATCTTCTCAGAAACAGAACTTCATCTTTCTCCCACAGAGCAGCTGGTGGGATTGAACTGCAAATCATGTGGTTCACAGTCCAGTGCTTGTTGTATGGAGCCACCTCCCTCTTGCCAACACGCCTAGCTTTTGCCATATCCCCAAAGATGTGAGTCAGACAGACACTCAAGCTAAAGTCACACAATTAGATTTCACTGCCCCTGCTTTCACAGATGGGCTAGCCTATTGCTCAGCTCTCAGAGATCTTACTTATCCTTTTGCCAAGCACACAAGGTTATCTCCTGCCAGTATGCCTGTGTCCAGGGCTCTTGAAGCCTACTCAGTAGAGGTTTGAGTGAAATACCTAACTTCCCATCATTTTCTGCAGTTGGGCTGCATTTTACATTTAAGCAGTTTGGATTTTCCAAGTACTTCTATAATGCCACAAGATCCTAAATAACAATGGAATTCACATGATTTGTTGAACACACCTTACCTCACAATTTGGTAACAAAAGTTTTAGATTCTTTTTGAGGCAAGTTTGGGAAGTGGGAGGGGGGGTGGTGTGTCCTGTCTCACTCATGGCCATTAGCTCCCTGTTACTTCTTTCTAAGACCCTCTCCAGGAAGATGAGGCCACAGAATTCAGGTTGACAAGAAGGGATTGTTGATGACAGCTTCAGACACATTAATTAAAGCCAGCACAGCAACACTGAGCTCTCAAAAATTGGTAAGGACAATGAGTTTGGAGATTGAATAAGTATGGTAAAAAGATACAACCTAGGTGCAAACCTTTCCTGATTTTAGATCATTCATTATCCTCTATCTGAATGATTGCTTCTTGGTCTGTGGACAGCTTCCTCATGAGCACAATTAAGTGTTCAGAAATACCCATTCTTCGCACTGTTATCCATATTTTGCTATGATCTTCACAGTTTTAATGCTTTCTCATACTCAATAAAGCACAAGTAAACATCATTCTCAATGGCACATAACAACAACAATCTTTCTGATATTCTCTGCTTTTGACCAAGATCCATCTGGCATCTATAATGATATCCTTCATTCCATGTCCTCATCTAAATCTGGCTTGAATTTCTAGTAGCTCCCTGTTGATATACTACTATCACCATTTTTTAGTTATCTTCAGAAAAAAATGTACTTGCATGTGTTATTATTGATATTATTTAATTATTTCCACATTCTGAATGTCACTTTTCTTTGGAATGGGCACAAATATGGATCTCTTCTAATTGGTTGAACAGGTATCTGACTTTCAAATTTCTTGGCATAGATAAGTGTCTCCAGTGTTGCATCAGTTTGTTGAAAGTTTTCAACTTGCTGTCTGTCAATTCCTGAAGGCATTGTTTTCACCAATGCCTTTGGTATACCTTGGATTTCTTCCTTCAGTACTATCAGTTCTTAACCGCATGCTACGTCTTGAAATGGTTGAGCACTGACCGTTCTTTTTGGTACAGTAACTGTATTCCTTCTATCTTTTTTTTAATTTATTTTTTATGTTTTCTGCATTATTCACTATTTTGCTTATAGAATCCTACAGTATTACAACCTGAGGATTTAATTTTCTCTCAGCTCTTTCAGCTTGTTCTAAGTACTAAGCATGTTGTTAGTACTAAAAAGTACTAAGCATGTTCTTTCCTTTTGGTTTTCTAACTCCATTACTTTGCACATTTCATTGCAATATTTGGTTTTGTCTTCTCAAGGTGTCCTTTGAAATTTTCTATTAATTGCTTTTACGTCTTCATTTCTTCCATTTATATTAGCTTCTCTACACTTTAGAGCAAGTTTCAGATTCTTTTCTGACATCCATTTTGGTCTTTTGTACCTCTCTTTTTAATGATGTTTTACTTTCTTCATAGATGATATTCTTGATGTCATCCCATAACTATTCTGGTATCCCATCATTCATGTCTAATGCATCAAATCTCTTCTTTAGATAGCATCCAAATTCAAGTGGAATATACTTAAAGTCATAGTTCGGATGCCATGGCATTTTGGCCATCATGGACTTGTTTTAATTTTTTTCAGATGCAACAGTTTATTTATTTCACAATCTACCCTGGCCTTGTTTTGGCTGATAGTATTAAGCATCTCCATCATTTCTTCCCACAGATGTAGTCAATTTGACTCCTGTGTATTTCTTTATTACCTTTTATTTTTGTTGAAAAAATAGATATTTGCATTGAATAAATTGTTGGTCTTGCAAAGTTCTATCATGTGAGCTCCAGTATCATTTTCTATCACTATTTTCTAACTACAGATCTTTTGTATTTGCTTCCAACTTTTGCATTCCAATCACCAGTATTTACCAATACATCTTGATTGCATGTTTGATCAATATCAGACTGATGAAGTTGATAGAATTGTTCAATATCATCATCATTGCACAAATTTAAGTAATATTAGTATTAACTGATCTTCCTTGGAGTCATATGGATATTGTCCTATCAAGGTAGCATTGTACTTCAAAATAGATATTGAAATGCTCTTTTTTAACTATGAATGCAATGCCATTCCTCTTTAGTTTGTCATTCCCAGAAGCATAGTAAACAATGATTTTATAATTCAAAATGGCCAATACCAGTCCATTTCATCTCACTAATACCTAGGTTATCAATCTTCATGTGTTTCATTTCATTTTTGACAAATTCCAATTTACTAGATTCATAATTCATGCATTTCATACATTCCATGTCTCAATTAATGATGATTGTTTACAGTTATGTATTCTCATTTTGAGTTGTCCTCCAGCAGTAAATGAAGGTCCCAAATGCTTTATTCCATCTATCTCATTAAGATCAACTTTACTTTGAGGAGGCAGCTTTTTTTCAGTGCTATTCTCAGTACCTTCCAACCTGAGAGGCTCATCTCATGGTTCTATGTCTTATAATGTTCCATTGCCATTCATAAAGTCTTCACTGATTAGCTATTCAGAAGTGGCCCGTCTCTCCTTCTTTCTAGTCTGTCTTAGTCTGAAGACTCTGCTGAAACCTGTCCACCATAGGTGATCCTAGTGGTATTTAAAATGTCAGTGAAGTGGCATAGCTTCCACAATCACAACAACACACAACATACAAACTGATGATTTAGTGGTGAATTGAGATTTCTATATGGCCAGAATTTCTAAGTGCTTTATATGAATCATCTTCTTTAATTATCCTCACAGCCTTAATGCTAACACCTCCAATTTGTAGATGATAAAACTGATATTTGGAAGAATTAAGTAATTGCCCAAAACCATCCAGCTTAATCACAGTTCTGATACTTGAAATCAGAGCTTTATACTTTTTAACTACTATGCTAATAAACTGACAGTTTTTTGTGTTTTTTTTTTCTGGTTTGGAATAACTATAATTCTTTCAATAGAATTATTATTTTTTTAATATCCTATCCTTATTTGGGGTCCTGGTGTGGTACTCTAGGATCAGCACTGAACTGCTAACCAAAAGGTTGGCAGTTCAAACCCACCAGCTTCTCCTTGAAAACCCTATACAGTATCATTATAAGGCAGAACTGAGTCCATGACACATAACAGCATCCTTCTTAAGCTCTATTCCCTTGATGAATTTCTGACAGTTTCACAACTATTTTTTTCTTCAGAATGTATTTAAACATGTTTTCCTAAAATAAAAACTCATTTCTAGACATTTTCCAATTTTCGTATTTTATGTATTTTTAATTCTAAGATGACATTGTCCTTTTCTCCCCTGAGTTGTATCACTTCCACATAAACCTTATAATCACAGAACATTAGAGCTGGGGCTGTTGAGGACAGAGAGAAGCAGAGAGCTATTTTAGGTAAGTACACAAAATGGATTACTGTAAAGTAGTCAAGGAATTGGAAATGAAAGCCAGTTTCAACTAACCCATTGGAAATGTGATTATAAAAAACAAACATGTCCAAACTGTTTCTTAGATAAAATCAATAGCAATTTTTATTATCTGAATGAAGAAGAAAAAGGGAAGACTAGATCAGAAATCACATATAGGTCTGAGAATCCCACTTTTCCAAGCTGCATGCACTTATAAAAACTATATAAGTATAAACTTCTATTCTGTATACACAAGCACTATATTTCATCTACAAGAGGATACCCACTCGTACCAATACCTATTTGTTGTTGTTGTTAAGTGCCATCGAGTCGTTTCTGACCCATAGCAACCCTGTATAGGGTTTCTGAGAGCAGCTGGTGAGCTTGAACCACTGACCTTGCAGTTCACACGGCTTTGCAGTCTGGTGCATTAACCCGCAGTGCCACACCAGGACTCCAGCAATACCTATGGTGATACAGATTCTCTCTTCCTTTAATCATTAAACATTTGAAGTGCTTTGAATTTCCCTCTGGGAATTCAGTATCCCTTTCTTTGTAGATTGTTTTCCATGCTACCTATTTCCATTCAATAGGAAGACTTCATATAGTCTAGCAAGATAAAGCATATAGAAAAGTATTCCTTAAATCTTTTCTCTTTTCCTCTAACAGAAATGCTGCCTTACATTTGCAACAAATGCATCTGGTGATTTATGTGGTCTCATGAAAAAAAAAAAAAAAAAAGATAAAATTAGCATTTAACATACATGAAAACAACCCCTTGTTCTAGTCTGGCACTGTAGGCTAATGCTCTGGGCTGTGAAGCCCATTTGAACTGCAGATTGGCAGTTCAAGCTCATCAGCCACTCCTTAAAAACCCTATACAGAGTTGGTCAGAACTGACTCAACAGCACTTAACAACAACACCCAAATTTACTTGCACACAAGATGAGCTATAAGCCTTAATTATTCATGTAGAAACTTCGTGGCAGGGTGGATTTGAACATGGGTGAGAGACTGGAGAAGATCTGTTTCCCAAGGCATGCATGTTGTGCCTGTTTTTTTTACGACTTCTTCCTTTTATAGCTACTTAACATGAACTGGGAACTTGTTTTCTGAGAGGCAGTGGGAAACCATAGCAGAGATGGAAGTGATGGCAAATGAAGAAATGAGAGTAAAGTCTGTACAAGTGCTAACTTGGTTTTACTTCCAGATTCTCTTTCTTTTTTCGCTTTTTATTGTGAATTAAGTGAAATTTACAGAGTAGATCATCAGTTTTACATCCGGTAAATCATACACACTTGATCTCACTGTCTACAGTCTCCTCAATGTAACATCTCTTATTCTACTTCCTCCCTGTGTTTCTTGTTTCTATTCCTCCTTCTTTTCCAATCTTTCCAAATTTTGTCCTTGAGTAAATGCTGCCCTTTAATCTCAAATGGTTGCATACTTCACTAGATTCATTGTTCCCATGTAGAATTGCCTATTGCTTTGCTGAAAATTGAACCACAGGGGTGAGTTCAGTTTCAGACTAGAAGGGTGACCAAGGGCCATAGTTTTGGTGTTCTATCAATCTCTCCAACCAGTACATATGGTCTTTTTTGAGTTTTGTACCACAGTTTCTCTCACGCTACCCAGGATATTGTAATGTGCTTTCACGATTTCTAATGTGGTGCTGTGAGTTAATATGCTGGACTACAAGGTTGATTTGAACTGCATGGTCAGTGGTTCAAGCTCACTAGCCAAAACCGATACAGGGTTACTATGAGTCAGAACTGACTTGAAGCCTCTTAATAACAACAACAACAATCTATTCCCAATCATTTAATAATTTCTGTCATTTCTTTCTTTTATATCATCTCTTATTACTTTTTGGTGCTGCAGTAGTGAAACACTGAGCTGCTAACCTAATGGTTTGCAGCTTAACCCCAACAACTATGAAAGATGTGACAGTCTGCTTCCATAAAGAGCACAGCCTTGGAAAGCCTAAAGGGTAATTCTACCTTGGGCTGTACAGTTGCTATGAGTTAGAATGGACTCAGCAGAAAACAACAACAGCTATTTTCTTTCCCATTCCCATTCCAGATATTTCATCCTATCCCTGGATCATCACCTTGACATCAAAACTAGTCTCCCCAATTTTCCTTTCTTTTCTTTTTTCACAATCAGAGAAGTTTGTAAACCCTGAAATTCTATTATTCTTTTTCCTCTGTATGATGCAGAACTTTGTATTTCAGTTAGAAAAATTCTTGAGTCTCCTGAAGAAATGTAGGGGAGAAAATTATGGAGCTCCAAATATGTATCATATGTGTGCTTATTGCTTCACGTGCATTTTCAATGAATCTTCACAGCCATCTCTGAGACTGGGTATGCCTATATTAAAAATTCAGAAAATGAAGCACAGGAAGGTTATATAATTTCCCTAAGATCACACAGGCAGTGAAATTTGAAGAAAAGATTTGATCCTACACTTGTCAGACTCCAAAACCTGGTAATCACTATGTAATAAATCACATAATTTAAAGTCACCATGCCATTAACACAGTTATTGATTGAGGTTATACAAACTTAATAGCCAGCATGTTATTACTTTATTAAAGGGTTATATTTCTAAAGCAACACTTCATATTATTAAAATCTGACTTTTCACAATGTTTTCTCTTGGGTAGCTCATCTATGATTTGTGTCATTTCTTTTGTTTATGCAACCAGCCTTGCGAGCATTACTGCCCTCATGGCTATTGTAAATGCTACAGGGTGTGCAATAGTTATAATAAACAAAGATCAATATCAACTTTTCTGTTCTCTCATGAATATTAAACTTCAATTAAAATTATTGTTATGCAGACTTAAGGATTCCTAGTTTAATCAGCCTTATGTATTTCCAGAACAATTAAATGTATTTGCAAGCACTCTGGGAATTTGAGCATGTCCCTGAATTCTGTACACCTTTATTACTTCTCAAAGACCCCAGAGATTCTATATAAAATGCAACACTTCAAGCTCTGTGAAAGCTGAATTAAACTAAGGTCTCCATTCACTCACTGGATTTTCAGATAATTTTCTGTTCTATTTTGCAGCAGAATAAGAAGTAAAACTTCATTAATTTTTTTTTGTTGTTTTCACAATTTCACAAACTCCTTCTTGTGCTTGTTTGAAGAAATTCCAACAATTCAAAAAATATCACGTGGCCTGTACAAAGTACAAGTGTTTGCATCAATCTTTTGAGTATTCTCATGCAACCATACCCTTAGCAATGTGTTTGCTTGTAGATACTCAGCAGAAATATGACAACACTTCAGAAATTCTGAAGGGAGCTCTAAGACAGGAAAACAATATGCTCTGTTAAATGGAAGCAGAGCTGATATAAACTACATGATTCTTAGGAAAGTCTGGGATAAAATCTGTCAAACTCTCCTTAAATAATGATTTCTTTAGAGAAATAGAAATCAAAATGAAGGTGCACTCAAATATGCAAATCTATTTAATCCTTTTTCAGTATTGGTAATGAATTTAGTGTTTAAATTATGTTTCTGGAATTTCTTAATGCATTTAGCCTATTAAATTTTATTAAAGTTTTTCAAATAATTAAGCAGTAAATTGGGGTAGTTCTTGAAGTATAATGTGAGTATCAGGAAGAAAAATTGCTATGGTCACTGTTTGATTGGCTGTTGGTTTTCTTTTCATAAGATAGACGTTATATTGGCATGTTTGAGTGGGATGATCAAGCAGAGAAAAAAATGTAAAGAAAGAGGGAAAAAAAGAAGAAATTTATGATTTCATCTTTAGACTTCAGAGGAAATGGAATTTTGTGTATTTTAAAGGGATTAGGAGTCCTGATGGCACAGTGATTAAAGAAATAGGCTGATAACCAAAAGGTTGGTGATTGGAACCCACCAGGCTCTCCACAGAAGAAAGAGGTGGCAGTCTGCTTCCATAAATATTGACAACCTTGGAAAGTTAGGGGGCAGTTTTACTCTGTCCTACAGGGTTTGTATGAGTTGGAATCAACTCCACGCAGTGGTTTTATGAAGTGACTACCCCTAGATTGGGATATGGACACAATATCTACAGTATAGGAGGCAAGAATAGTATATGGATTCATATACAGGTAATATTAGTGGATATGATGATAAGAATAGGAACCATTCTCTTCCATTGTTTCTGTTCTTTCATTGAAAGGGAATGCTTTAGTCATTGAATGTGGCAAAGTTAAGTAAGGACTGTCCTAGGTTTTACCAGGAAAAAGGAGTCATCTAGAGTAATTGGAAAGTGAATGAGTTAAAGAAACAGAGTTGGATTACTTGACAACACTTAACACTATTTTAGAGTAATAATCTTGCATTTAAAGTGAGACTGGCTATGTGTTGTCTCCATTGAACTATGACAAGTAGAAAGGTGAGCAAGATAATTAAAGGTTTTTGTAAAAGAATGATTGCAATGATGAACCTTACTATCGAACTGGGTAAGGCTAAGTCATTGGGTTGCCAACCAAAAGGTTGGTGGTTCAAACTCACCTGCCACCCCAAAGGAAAAAGATGAGCTATCTGCTTCCATAAAGATTTATAGTCTCTAAGCCAGGGGTGGGGAACGTCAACCCTGAAAGCCATATAAGTTCCATGAAATCATTTGGTCTGGCACTTCCAAGGAAACCACAGTTCCAGCCATCACATATACTTTCTTTTCTATATCTGAATAATTTCATGGTGATATGATCATACTTCTATTTTATGAGTTACTATACTGCTGTTCTTCAATGGGATTTCAAAGAGTTCTTGAAAAAAATCCATTATCTTTTCATTCCATTTTCCACAAACTTTTTGAAGCCTCCTCATAGTTTATTTGTTAGGTGCCATCGAGTTGGTACCAACTCATAGTGATTTTATGCACAACAGAATGAAACACTGCCCAGTCCTGGGCCAACCTCACAATTGTTAACGAGTCATATTTTATAAGACCTCATTATTAACAACTTTAATACTTTTGCCCAAACACTTTTGTAATTACTGTTAATGTAGCTAAGTTTTTTGTTATCCAAACTGTGAGAAAAAAATATATCTATGGTCCCCTTACTCGGTTTATGGACCAATAGGAAGCCACAGAAGTATTAAAGGTAATTTTAAAGCTGTTTTAAGTATTTCAAAACTCACAATAGTAATTGTATACCCCATATAAAATATTTGCATAACTATTTCACGTTTCTTTTAATTGAAAAATCAGCTCAGTGATATTCTACTAAGTCTATAAAAGCAAATTTAGTAACTGAAATCATGAAATAACTGAAGAAAAAATT
>NW_006408806.1:2335512-2337484 GCF_000296735.1 Chrysochloris asiatica | reverse complement strand
AAAAAAAAAAGATATAAGGGAGTGGGTTGGGTTGAAAGGAAAAAAAGAAGAAGATATAAGATATAAGAAGAAGAAGAAGATATACATAGAGTTACTCTATCAAATGAAATGGCAGATGTTCGGCCATTTTAAGAGGTAGCATAAGATCAAGAACCAATGGTACTGAAGAACGAAGTCCAAGCTGCACTGAAGGCATTAGCAAAACAAGGATCCAGAAATAGAAAGAATACCAATTGAAACTGTTCAACAAACTGATGAAGCACTTGACGGTACTATTCTAGGCCAAGGAAATTGGAACACCTAGTCAACTGATTGGAAATGATTCATATTTGTGCCTATTCCAAAGAGATGTGACCAAATAGAATACAGACATAATTGAATAATATCAATAATATCACATGAAAATAAAATTTTGCTGAAGGTAATTTAAAAAACAGCTGAAACAGTACATTGACAAGGAACTGCCAAAAACTCACGACTAATTCAGAAGAGGATGGATCTTGGCTGAAAGCAGAGAATAACAGAAAGATGTTTACTCATGTTTTATTGACTATGTAAAGTCTTTTGATTGTGTGAATCATGACAAGCTATGGATAACATTGCTAAGACTCACTACTCCAAAACACTTCATTGTGCTCATGAGGAACCTGTACATAAATCAAGATGCATTCATTCAAACAAAACAGGAGATACTAAATGGTTTTAAATAAGGAAAGTTGTGCACCAGGTTTGTGTTCTTCCACCAAACTTTTTCAATGTGTATGTTGAACAAATAATCGAGCAGCTGAAATTATATGAAGAAGAACATGTCATCAGGATTGGAGGAAAATTCATTAACAACATGTGACATGCAGATGATATAACCTTGCTTGCTGGAAGTAAAGAGGACATAAAATATTTACTGATGAATATCAAAGACCACAGCTTTTGGCATGCATTGTACTTCAATGTAAAGAAAACAAAACTCCTCACAACTGTACCAGTAAATAACATCATGATAAATGGAGCCATGATTGAAGCTTTCAAGGAGTTCATTTTGCTTGGATCCATAATCAACAGTCATGGAAGCAGCATTAAAAATCAAACCACATATTGCATTACAAAAATATGCTGCATTCAAGAGCAAAGATACAGTTTGAAGAGCAAGGTATGGTTGAGCCAGGTCATGGTATTTTCATTAGCCTCATATGCATCTGAAAGTTGGACAATGAGTAAAGAAGACTGTGGAAGAATTGATGCGTTTGAGTTGTGGTATTGGAGAAGACTACTGAAAGTTTCATGGGCTGCCAGAAGAACAAGTAAATCTGTCTTGGAAGAAGTATAACCAGAATTCTCCTTTGAGGTCAGGATGGTACTACTTGGTCTCCCATACTTTGGACATGCTATCACAAGGGACTAGTACCTGGAGAAGGATCAGTCCCTAGAGAAGGACATCGTGCTTGGTAAAGTAGAAAGTCAACAACAAAAAAGATCTCCAGTGATATGGATCAGCACAATAGCAACAGCAATGGACTCATTTGTAACAATAATTGTGTGGCTGGTGCATGACTGGGAAGTGTTGCATTATGTTGTGCACAGGGTCCCTATCAGGTGGAACCAACTTGAGTGAACCTGCCAGCAAGGACAACAATTTAAACATTATATAATAAATGCAGTATACTTACTGGACAAAACTGGTCATTGTTGCATCCATTAAAACAAAAAGAATGAAAGAAAGAAAAGAGATTCTTTGATACCATAAATCTGTTTCTAAAATATGCTTTTCTAGACCATTTTGATGCATTTAAATTTTTTTTAATCAGTGTTAAATGATGCATGCATTGTATCAGTCACTGTACTTATATTACACTAAATACTATTATGATATAATTAATGGTACTATTTAGTATTTTTCAAATTATCAGGAGCTCTGGTAGTGTAATGGTTATGAATTGGGCTGCTAATCTCAATGTCAGCAGTTCGAAACTACCAG
>NW_006408806.1:2331988-2333277 GCF_000296735.1 Chrysochloris asiatica | reverse complement strand
CTGTTTGCAAAGGGAACGTTCTCAGTCTCTTTCCAATGAGAGTACTGTTGGCTTTTGAATTTGTAGATATATGCTTAATTATGTTGAGGAGTTATTCTATTTCTTTTTAAGAACAAAATTAATTAAGGTGATATTTTACTAATCACATATTATGGACAAAGAACCATATTTTTGCTCATTTCTTGAGAGAATACAAAAAAAAATGTGCTTTGAACAAATGGCAATATGATTCTTCATAAGTTTAAAAAAAAAAAACAAAATTCTATTCCCTTGCTAGAATGGTATATTAAAATGGATAGATCTATTATTAAATCACCTAAGAAGCATATATATACTTTATTGGAAGAAAAGCAGTTAATATACCTAAGGATTATCCACTAAGGTGAGGAAGAATTTAATATTGAAAGGAATGCATATATCTACGGAGCCCACTGCCAGTGGAAGATGTTTTAAATCAAGTTTATTAAAATCAACCTGATCATCACAGTAGGTTTTTCATAAACCAGCAGGCACACAGATATTTACAAATCAAAGAGTTAATCAAATTTCTATAAATGTATCTACCACATTTTACTCATTTGCTGTAGAGTTGATTCTGACTCATAACAATTCTATAGGACTTCTGAGTGGCAGAAGTGCTCCATAAGGTTTTTGAGACTGCAAATCTTAATGAGAGTAGGCAGTTTTATCTTTCTCCTGAGGAGCAGCTGGTGGGTTTGAACTGCCAAATTTGCAGTTATCATCGTAATGCATAATTTAAGATTATATACTTTAAATTTATATTTTAAACATTTATATGCAGCCTTTAAATTTATGTTTATAAACATTTTTATGTATATTTTAAAAGATGAGGCTTATTGCTCCCTCAAAGACATACAGGTTCAGAAGTCCTATACAGGGTTATAATGAGTCTGAAATGACTCAACAGCACTTAATAATACCAAAAATACCTGTCAACTTGGTGGACATGACTCTCAGTGGTTTAGCAGTTAAATATTGTTATAAATTGGCAGCTATATAATGATGTAATAATTCCTTATGATGTGATCTGATGTGATCAGTCGATTGGTAGGGGGACTAGGATGAGATGTAACATCCTTACTTAGGTCATAACCTTGATCAGATGTGAAGGGTGTTACCAAGGGGTGTGGCCTGCATCACCTATTACAAAAGATTAAAAAAGTGACAAGTAATCAGAAAAGGAAGTACCTGCTACCACAAGAAGAAGAGCCTGGAACAGAGCATGTCTGTGTTCCCCAGGTCTCTGTGCTGAGAACCTCCTAGACCCA
>NW_006408806.1:2312492-2313324 GCF_000296735.1 Chrysochloris asiatica | reverse complement strand
AAAAGAGGGGAATAATGTTAGGATGCTTGGCTGTCTTTTGAATCTTGGTTTCCCTTGCCTACCATTGTGAAACAGACACTTGGTGGGAGGCAGGGAATAGCCAGAAACATCACAATAGAAAACATGTAAGCACATCTTAAGCCTATAACTGACTGGAATACCTTAAAGGGGCCTAGAAATTGCCCTCACCCAAAATGGGGAGGGAAGGCTATAAAGGCAAAAAGTGACTGGCTTACAATCTTTCAGGAGGGAGCCTAGTTCCAGATGGGGCAGGGTAGGCAGAACCTCCACTGAATGATTTCCAATCTGTTGGGACTGGGCTGGCGAAAAGGAAATGGGGATAAGTCTCTTAAGGTACAATAGTGAATAACTACCACCAGGACTGACTGCAAGGGTCAGAAATGTAGAGGCTTTTTTTTTTTTTTTTGGCAAAAGGAGGAGAGTGATTGATTTTGCAGCCCAGGAGCAGAGGTCCCTGGAACAATCAAGAGAGAAGAGCAGAGAGTGTAACCCTACACAGAAAGGCAGTGAAGCCAGGCATGGAGAGGTGGACAGATGGAGTGGCTGGGGACACGGGACTCAGGGAGGGAGAGGAGCTGTTTGCTGACAGCCAGAGGGATGGGCCAGTGGGCTGTATCCTTTGGTTATGTGATGATGCATAGAGGGGATTGTAATCAATGCAATGAAATGAAATACGATAGGATGAATGTGAAGCTGATGTGGGACAGAGGAAAATAATGATGTATGCACAACCTTAGAATAACAGGGCTCTGGGATACAGGGATTGAGACATGGTTGGAATGGGGGAAAGGGGGGAAATAATGTTAAGAAG
>NW_006408806.1:2309126-2310717 GCF_000296735.1 Chrysochloris asiatica | reverse complement strand
CAGGATCCTATCCAGAGAAGCAGCCAACCAGAGGTGGAAGCAGATATGAAGACATGGAAAGAGGGAGCAGCTGAGGACTCTGGACTCATGGAAAGAGAAGGGCTGGGTGCTGGCGGCCAGGAGTAATCATTGCAATAAAAAGATGGTGGAAAGCCTATGTTCTCCCATGTAACTATCACTCAGTTCACAATAAAACCTTTCAAATAGAGAGCATTCCAATTGCGGGACAGTGTGGAAAGTGTATAGCAAAGACATGATGGAAATCATCAGAAATCGTGAACTTGATGCTAATAGGAGATACAATTGTGTAAGTAGATTAGGACCAAATTTTAAGGATTTTTTTTTTTTTTTTTTTTTTTTGCTATATGAAGGAGTTTGAATAGGTAGTCAAAGTAAATGGCAACCCATTTGCAACCATTTTCTTTCTGTATTCAGGTGTTTCATATGCTTCCTTCTTCTATTATTATGCAGGTTGAAAAATAGAGCTAGCCATACTTCTTCCGTTTTTTGAGATGAATTTGTCACATATTTCTATAATCTAATTCATTTAGCAGCCTGATATTATGGTTCTCTGTATGTAAAATTGCTCTTTGGCATGAAGAAAAGCCATGACTAATTCAAAGGAAGCTATTAGAGTGGAAGTTCGGAACTATAAAGCAATTGAAAAATATAGACTTAAAAGTTAAAAAAAAAAAAAAAGTATTCAAAAGAAAAATATGTGTGTCAATTACTGAGAGCATGAATGTTATTTTTATGAAAGACAAGTTCTGTCTTTTATGCCTGTGCTATTTTTCTCTATGCCAAAGAGACTATCAGGATTGATGGACCATCTCAAGTGGAGAAGAATATTCAAAATTATGCAGAATTGTACCAGCCCCCCTCTAAAAGTCCCCAGATACCACATAAATTTATTTTTGGAGTTAACAGAACCATCTGAATAGAAGAAGCATCATGATATCTGATTAGTTATTTAATCAGTACAGAATGCATGTACTTTTAAAATTATTTTTTGTAACTCAAGTTAGTTTTTGTACAAAAGCTTTACTTCAAAATAACAAATTCTTTTATTATTTGACATTGTTGTTAAGTGCTGTGGAGTCAGTTCCTACCCATAACGACCCTGTATAAGGTTTCTTCCTAGGAGTGGCTGGTGAGCTTGAACCACTGACCGTTAGAGTTCAAACTGACTTTTCAGTCCAGTGTATTAACCCACAGTACCACACCAGGGCTCTATTTGGCACTGTTAGTGCCTCCTGTTTTCATTATAAGCAGGGCTTCTATTTCAAAGAAGGTTGCTCTACAGAATTTTACCATATTATCCAATCAAAAGTGCATGATTATTCTCCACCAGCAGGGAAAGTTATCTATTACTGGTCCACACACTGAGGGGCCAACAGAAATGAATAAATGTTATGGATACTAAACAATAAGCAGAAGAAAATTTTGTCAGCAGGCCTAGTGAACTTAGACTTGTTTGTAGCAAGCATTTATCACTTAACTTGCTGGAATTGTGATCAGTGGAAAGACTAGGTAGCTACCTTCATGTAGTGCAGCTGTATCTGAAATATCACAAGTGGGTGACATCAACAAA
>NW_006408806.1:2307124-2308460 GCF_000296735.1 Chrysochloris asiatica | reverse complement strand
ACAGGTGCCAGTAGCTATGACGAGGATGTGCTGAATGGAGGCTCTTTTAGATAACTTATTAAAATATCTAGTCCTGATCTACCACTTCTCAAACACATATTTATCAGTACTAAGACTGATGGGATAGCCATCAAGCTTCATGAAATATGAAGCATTAATATTTATGACTTTAATTTAATTATGCAATTAAGAATGTGGACTTAAATAAATGAATGTATAGCACATCTGAAAGTCCTGGAGTAAAAATAGGATCAAGATAAGCCTTCCCATGCTCTAATTAATGTTTGCTTGATCTTAGGAGCACAGCATTCCTACCGACATGGGTTATGCAGTGGCCCCGCACCATTCAGGTGTCTACCCTGTACACGTTCAACTTTATGAGGCCTGGAAGAAGGTTTGGAATATTAAAATCACCAGCACTGAAGAGTATCCACATCTAAAACCAGCTCGATACCGGAGGGGCTTCATCCACAAAAATATTATGGTGAGCTTCCTCCATTATCCTTAGGGTACAGCTAATTCTGCCAGATTTACATTTCTCCTTTGAAGTAAGAATAAAAGAAAAGACAAAAATATTAAAAGCTTAACTATATGAAAAACCACATGTGGAAGCAAACATATTTGTCATATCAAAGCAAAGGATGTTTTAATTAAAATAATTTCTTTGTAATTTTTTTTAAAAGGACTAAAATGTGTTTGATACTGCTGCAGTTAAGGAGGCACTGATGCTACAATACTAAGAAAATGTTACAGCTAAATGTGCAGATAATTTTTAGAAACTATCATTTCTTCAAAAGTATATGTGACATGTAAAACTAACACCAACACTGTATTAACCATGTCGCCCTTTTGCAACCCAGTCAGGCTTTGCTCCACTCTTTACCAAGTCAAGCTAAAAATACCCGAATATCTGCAGCATAAAAAAACATGGGAAGTCCTAGATAATCATTAACAGATCATAATATAGAATAGCTATATTTATGAACATCAAATACCTGCATTATAGATTAGACTTAACATAAAGAAAACAAAAGTCCTCATAACTAGACCAATAAGAAACATCATGATAAATGGAGAAATTATTGAAGTTGTCAAGGATTTCATTTTACTTGTATTCACAATCAGCCCCCATCGAAGCAGCAGTCAAGAAACCAAATGACATATTGCATTGGGCAAATCTGCTACTGAAGCCGTCTTTAAGGTATTAAAAAACAAAGACATCATCTGGTGAAAAGAGATGGGGATAAGATTCTTATGATTCAATAGTGAGTAATTGTTACCATGAACTAATTGTGACTGTCACAACTGTAAAGGTAGAAGCTTTGTAACAAAAATG
>NW_006408806.1:2304063-2306314 GCF_000296735.1 Chrysochloris asiatica | reverse complement strand
AGATTTTGTCTCCCTTATTTAGGGCTTGTTATCATAAGAGAACATTCCCTAGAGAAGGACATCATTCTCTGTAAAGCAGAAGGTCAGGAAAAACAAGGAAGACCTTCAAAGAGATGGATTAACACAGTGGCTGTAAAAACGGGTTCAAATCTAGCAACAATTATAAGGACATTGTATCTTGCCAGAACATTTTACTTCTAAAGTCATCACCTAATATTTAGTCAGACCTTACAAAGCAGTTAAACCCCAATTTTTTTCTCAAATCAGAAATTCTTGGTACTGCTAATGTTGGGAATGAGCCTTATAAGTTAAATTGAAACACTGGGGAGACCACCCAGGAGAACACTATGTGTTAAACTACTGTAACTCTCTGTCAAGCTGACGTGTTTTTGAACAGATGTCTACCTTCCAGAATTAGGTATAACTGATTTCTTCTCAGACAGTTTTACAATATCTATAAAAATTATAGAGTGGGTAATGACATTTAATTTGGATCAACTCCCATCTTGACTTTTCCTTCACTAAAAACTGTTGTAAATGCTAAATAGGGACATCACAGCCATATTGTATCTCACTCTGCCCTTCCTCTGATGAAAATAAACATTCTGTGCCTCAGGCTGCCAGCCTTCTGACCAGAGACAGGTTAGCAGATTTGAATCAGGTTATCATTTATAAGCATTCAGTACTCTTCTGTCATTTTAACATCATACAGTCTTTATGGAGTTGTAAACTGAAAGTTTCTAAAGACTGTCTTCAATTTTGTTCTCTTTTGCTTCTGTTTCTATCTGTACTGCCAGGAAACTTGCTTGGATAGGTCTCATGAGATATGTTCATTTTTGGTTTTACCTGAAAATAATTTTACCTGTGTTAAGATGCACAAATCTTGCAGGTAACAAAAGCTTTATTCAATTTCCTGTTTTAATGGAGATGTTCCTCTGGTTCCACTTTTGCAGCAGCCCAAAGACCCCTCTATATTTGGTTTGTGGGCTCATGGATGAGAATTTCCAAATAGGAAATGTTCAGCAGGAAGTTGGTTATTTAGGAAGAGAGAGAGAATAAGGATGCTGGCACTATCGCCACAGAGATGTAAATTGACATCTCAAGAGTCAACAGTCTTGGGAGGTGCAAAGATTAAATGACTCCCTGCTTACTGAAAGGTTGAAAGTTCAAGTCCACCCAGAGGCACCTTGGAAGAAATCCTATTTCTGAAGAATCAGTGACTGAAAAGACTATGGAGTACATTTCTACTCTGACACACAAGGGGTTGCCTTAAGTCAAAATCAACTAAATGGCCACTGGTTACGGAGGGATAGCTGCTGCTGCTCCTTTCTACTGACCCTGTGTAAGGATTTTGAGGTTGTAAATCCTTATGAGAGCAAAAAAACCTCATCTTCCTTCCTTGGAGTAACTGGTGAATTTGAACTGCTGACCAATACATTACACTACCAAAAACTGTAGGGAACTGAGGAGTGAGCCCTATATCATGTTCATATTTTGCTGTATAGGTTGAGAAAAGGAAAACTTCTTTTTGATGATTCATTCACAAATCTAACTCCAAATGCCTAAAGTGAAACTCATTATCTTCCTCTCAAACCAGCTATTGATCCTGCCATCCCTAATTAAATTCTGTATTTCCAACATAACACTCCTGTGAACTCCAATAATACATCGCCCTTTTTACTCCACTGGAAACACAAGAGTGAATTACATTTTAAGGTATTTAAGTCCTAACTGGAATATCCAGTCATGCCTATTGTATTATCTAAAGGATAATTTTTACTCCTTCAGTAAGGAACTGATGGAAAACCTCAACTCTCTACTAGCTAAATATAATTTTTTTGAGACAGTCAGAGACCTCTAAACAATTGATCCACAAACCCTGATAAACTATTTCTGATAGTGATGTCTGTTGGGGGAACTCCATTAATCCTACTGACAATTCCCTAGATGGTCTTTAACTGGTAGCCTTCAGAAGCATTTGTGGATAGTTGCTTTGGATATTAGGTACAGAATATTGGCTTCAGGTCCTATTGTTGACTGTGACTTTAATACTTGCTTCTCAGTTGTTGTTAGCAGCTATGAGGTTTCAAGGGGCCTGTCAGGGCTTCAAAGTTTGAATATTATAGTGCTACTCCAATAAACTCTGGTAGCATAGTGGATACAAGTCGGGCTGCTAATCCCAAGGTCATCAGTTCGAAACTGCCAGCTGTTCTGTGGGAGATAGATGAGGATTTTTGCTCTTGTAAAGATA
>NW_006408806.1:2300746-2301763 GCF_000296735.1 Chrysochloris asiatica | reverse complement strand
GGTATTTGAAATAAACAAATCATTTGTTTTGCAGAAATCTATCATTCATTCTCCAGCATCATTTCTATCACCTGTAAAGATATACAGCCTTGGAAATAGAGTTATTGAGAGGAGAATTTGATAGACAAAGCTACATAATAAAATATTATTATATGTAACTTATGAGTTAGAAACGACTTCACAGCATACCACCACCACCACCAGAGGTTAGTTCACAGCAGTATGCCTCAAAAATTCTCTCATGCCTTCTGTAGCACAGAGTTTTTCAAGGAACATGCTCTGCAGCCTATAACATTGCATTCAAGAAGAAAGGATCAAATATAATCCTTACCACACCCTGATTCTCTCTTTAATCCTTTGCACAGGTCCACTGGTCCTTTTAAGGCTATGGTTACCTTCATACTTCAAGAAGTGTGGTCCTTTCCAAAGTTACAGGGTAACTTCTGGCATTTCCTCATCACACTGTTAAAATTCAAGTAATTTGAAAACTTGACAAAACTCAAATTTCTCTTCACTTATATCTCAATTTTGCATAGAATCAGCTAGGCAATCAAATCCCAAGGACAGTCCTGTAGATATTAGTTTTCCAAGGAAGATATTCAAACTGAATTCTAAAAGCAATTCAGAGTCCTACACTTTTAATATGATGGAAGTTCTGGTATGGTACTGCAAGATAATGTACTGGACTGCAAGGTCGGTGTGAACCACAAGGTCGGCAGTTCAAACCCACCAGCCACTCCTCGGAAACCCTATGCAGGGTTTCTATGAGTCAGTATTGACTCAATGGCACTTAACAACAACCTACCATTTAATCACATGTTGTTGTCAGGTGCCATCGAGTCAGAACAGACTCATAGCGACCCCATGCACAGCAGAACGAAACAATGTCCGATCCTGGCCCAACCTCACTACCACTGCCACACTTGAGTCCATCAATGATGCCACCTGGCCGATCCATCTCGTTGGGGATCTTCCCCTTTCTCTCTGACCCTCCATCTTACCCAGCATGACATCCTT
>NW_006408806.1:2287395-2292361 GCF_000296735.1 Chrysochloris asiatica | reverse complement strand
ATATTTAATGGAGAACTTTGGACATATTGTCAGGAAGGACCAGTCGCTGGAAAAGGATATCATGTTTGGTAGGGTGGAGGGTCAGAGAAAAAGAGGAAGACCCCCAGCAAGATGGAAAGTGGCAGCATCGATGGGCTCAAGCGTGGCAACAATAGTGAGGTTGGCCCAGGATTGGGCAGTTTTTCATTCTGCTGTGCATAAGGTCACTAGGAGTCGGTACTAATTCGATGGCACCTAACAACAACAACCTTGCATGGTGCTACGAACCACAAGGCCAGCGGTTCAAATCCACCAACTGCTCCTCAGAAACCCTCTACAGGATCACTATAAGGTGGAACTGACTCAACGGGACTTAACAACACCAACAACATGTTTATGGAGGACTGTAGACTTGGAGTCCTGGACAACTGATATTTTGAAAGCACTTAGTAGGCCAAATTTGTCATACGTGTTATGAATCAAGACAGAAAATATGAAGATCGGTTTGCTTAGGAAAATAAGCAGAACATTGACCTATGAAAGACTGTAAAACCTTTAGTTCTCCAGATTACACTCTCAGTGGTTTTCTGCTGTCACCAATGAACAGTGACACAGGTATATAATAAAGTCATTATACAATATTTAGTTGAAGACTATACTATTTTACATAGTTTTCATTCAGATCTGCTTTTATAATTGCACTGATGTTTTACCAGGAGAGTTGTAAGAATTTGTAAACAATGTCCTTATCACCAATGTATATAAATGAGTTTGTGATACATTTTTAAAAATTATTACCCAAATGCATAATAACACTCTTCGTTTTGGAACCAGACATAAGAATTTGGGGCACTAACTATAGCCTGCAATCGTCCTTTCAGACAAGATACTATGATTTGAGTCTCAAGTATTCTAATTTAAAATGTCATTTCTTATGCAGCACATTAATAACTGACTTCATTTTCTAGTTTGTGTGTAGGACAGGACAGAAAGTATTATCAATACAATTTTTGCTGACTAGAATTTAAAAGTACTGATAATTGAAATATTTTTAAAATATCATTTTTATTTCTACATTTTCTAAGTGCTTAAAATACTTTAATCTAGTAGGCTTCATAATAGAAGTATTAACTTTGTGATTTTAAATAGGTAAGTGACTAAAATAATCCCAAGCTTATGTTATTTTTAAAATATTTCTTCTACTTTCTTCAATATTCCATCTGTACTGATATCATCCTTCCTTTCTCAGAGTATGAAGGATTTTTTAAGCCTTATTTAAAGTTGAATAGTGACACCAGTGTATACATCATTTTCCATGCGGAAATGAGATCCCAGATGCAACAGATTAATTGGTTGAAAGGCATTTTATATCTTATTTTATAATTTTTCCTCAGGTTCTCCCAAGACAAACTTGTGGGCTTTTCACTCACACAATTTTCTACAAAGAATATCCAGGTGGTCCTAAAGAGCTGGACAAGAGTATCCAAGGAGGTGAACTTTTCTTCACTGTGGTCCTAAACCCAGTAAGTACTTTGAACTATTCTCCAAATAAATAATGAAAAAAACAGTATGATTGAAAATTACCCTGACAAAGAAACCAGTAATCTGGACATTATTAGCAAAAACAATATGATATTCTGACTCCAGAACAGTACTACAAAACAAATGGAAACACATCTAAAAATGGGACAAACTAACTCTACAAGTACCAGTGACATAATGAAATTGATAAAGAGCCAGGTATCTTCCTCTACATTAGAAGGAGATCAGAATTCAGATTCATGCTTCTTTGAGAAGGAAGATTTTTTTACCCATGAAATTCTTTTATTACCTGCTGTTTAATATAGGGGACCATTTTCTCTAATATTCCTTTTCTTCCAGCTTAAAGTATGTATAAGGGAGAGGAATAGTAGAAGCAAATATGGGCATTGCTCCTATATTAATATTTGATCTCATTTTGCTATATTCCAGGCTGAGGCAGAAGAATTATTGCTCTACCTCCTTTACTTCTTGATACTTGTGTACCTATTGTTGGTTTACAAAGATCCATTTGCATATTTTTCTGCTAGAATCAAGAATTATAAAGTTTATGGAGAAAGAATAATCGAAGCAAGGTATATAAAGAAAAGCAACTGTTGTGTTCTCTTCTGGAAAATCTGTAACAAGAAAAAAGCTTAGTTTATTTACCAGAAGGTATATGAATTTTGCCCGTGGCATTAGCAATATTCAAGATGAAAATACATAATTATCTTTAAACACAGAAAAAATTCTATCAGCATAATAGTTGAATAAGGTAGTGATAAACAGAATAAAATTTGAAAGACACCTTTCTTGACCTTAATTTTATCTAGGCTGAGCAAATAAAATTGCAGGTATTTTTCATCATTCTTCTCTTATTCACCAATCATATCTATTTTTTAACTCCTAGAAAATAACAAGTAAATCTAACTCATCTTAGGGTAAAGTCTTCATATGTATTAAAAAATTGGATAGTTTGGAGTAATGTGGCATTTGGCCTGTTGAAATTTTCTCAACCCTCAAATCTCAAAAATACAAATGTCTATTTACACATCAGAAATCATGTAAATCCCTGAACATAGTTACTATCCTTTACAAATGGAAATACCTGTGCACCAACTCTTATGGCTTTATACTTCTCAATTCAGCCAGAAATACTCAGACACAAGCAAAAAGGTTAAACCTACTCCTGTTTGTGAACTGAAGAACTTGGTTAAAATGCTAACATTGTCACCAATAATATTAAGATCCTTTAATCATCTTATAAAATTTTGATATTTTGTATTTCCTTTCATCATAGAGCAATAATACTATAAACAGATAATCATGTATTTGGTCCTTTTAATCAGTAGTTACTTTGGTACTTATTATTATAGACCTCTCTAGACTAAATAAGTTTTATTTAACATGAAAGAAATTTGAGATTAGACCTTTCATGTACAATGGATTTACATTTAAAATGTTATCTATTTTGTACTAAATATTATGTTTTCACTAATTAAATACCAAATTACTTTCTTAATTTAAAAAACAAATTTACAGTTAGCTTGGGTTTGTCTTGGCCACCAATTTGGTCTAAACAAACAGAGGAAACTACTCATCAAGCTTTTTATAGTAATATTTGGCATATTGCTTGTCTTAATGAAGAAATCCTTAGGGAATCAAGGGATTAAAAACTTCTCCATGAAACCAGTTCTTTCCAGATTCAGACCACCTTCAGTAGACAGTTATTTCTGGATAAACCCTGGGAATCAAAATAAATGATAAATCTTCTTGGAGAAGATAGGCATTTAGTCTAAAACTAACTCATCTGGCATGCCCACTCCAGTTTTTGAAAGCAGTCACTGATGCCTAAGGACATGTGGCTGAGAAGCCCAGCCTAGCATCAGAAGGGGAGAATGTTACCATTAGCTTTGCCCTGCATAACAGAGTGAGGAGTAGTGGTTATGTTCCCCATGTATTATCTATCACAAAATTAAATGTTTGGATAAAACTTTATTAAAATTAAGAAAGGTCCAGATACAGTGGGACTTAGTAGTGGTTTAGCAGATGTCACTCTTTCTTAGGTCAGAATCAGAAAGAAAAAACATTACTTACAGGGAAGATATGAATTTCAGTTGTAGTGAATTTGAAAGATAATCATTGTAAGCTTAAGTAATACTCTAGACCTCAATTAAAAGTTCTGTTTTCTGGGAATACTGACAGAGGTGGTCGTTTCCTACAATAATATAGATATGTATTCGAATGTATTGGAGGCAGGCCTTTGGCACTTCAAATGCACTCAAGTTGAGAATGAAAATACAAGCATGACTTTAATTAATGAGGCATTAAAACTTTCTTTCCGTAGGTAAACATAATGCCATGATTCCACAGTAACTTTTACCAATATTAGGGTGAGGGGCAGCTACAATTAGACACTTCTCAGAGTTAAACTCCAGATGATTAAAGAGTCCTTGGATGGAAGTATTCTCTGATCTGGAATTTTCTACTTTTACCCAATTCAGTATATTTTCATTGCTAAAGAAAGTTCAATCAAAAGAAATCAATACAGAGGACGGTCTTGAGAGATTATTCTCTCTGTCCTCCAGACTGCTGACTTTCTGCTAATAAAGCTTGGATTGGTTCCCACCCTGTCTCTGTGACTGACTACAGTGACAGGCAGCAAACCCTCTAGGTTTGGCAACAGACCACGCTCAGGGATCTTGCAGACATCCTCAGTAAGTAGTATTACTAGCAAAGGGACCTAGTCTCCTTTGTGGGTGATAACTGCTTGCTTGTGAGGTCTGCTGGCTGCCTGGACAGGTGAGCCCAGGAGCATAGTAACTGAACACTCTTAGCAGCAACTGCCAAGAATCTTTTTCTTGGAGTCTTCAGCCCTTTGTCTCCTGCACTTACCATCGCCTTCACTTTTGAGATCAGCTTGCTTTATTCTGGGTGTGCACATTGGGGCATTGTAGGTAGGAAGTAATTTCCTAAAAATGTCCCTTTTGTTTCTGCTAAGGTTAACCTCTGTGTCTGAAATCAATACAGGTTAAAAGCTACAAGGGCAAATGTTGATATGTCTAAGGGAGAGAAAGCTTTGGCCAGATCAGAATGACTATTACTAATGTTACAGGCCTGGGAACCTCTGCTGCATGTTGGATTCAGGAATTTTGATCAACAGACTTTGAGATCCAGGTCTAACGGGAGATGGGCCCATCAAGCTGTCTGAGCATAGGATCATTAACAATCCAGTTCTTCTCATTCTTTTTTCAGATTCTAAACTCAACTGGCAACTTTCTGATTATGATTTGCCTCCAAATGTAAGAGTAGGACCTCTGGTAGCATAATGATTACTAGTCGGACTGCTAATCGCAAGGTTAGCAGTTTAAAATGACCAGCTGTTTCATGGGACAAAGATGAGGCTTACTGCTCCAGTGAGGATTTACAGCCTTAGAAACCCTATGCAGGGTCGCTATGAGTCAGAACC
>NW_006408806.1:2283781-2287295 GCF_000296735.1 Chrysochloris asiatica | reverse complement strand
ATCTATTGGTTCTTTTGGCAGTCCATGGCACTTTCAGTATTCTCCTCCAACACCACAATTCAAAGGCATCAATTCTTCTATGATCTTCCTTATTCACCATCGAGCTTTTGCATCCATATGAGGTTATTGAAAACACATGTGGGTATTCTATTATGTAGCTTTGTCTATCAAATTCTCCTCTCAATAACTCAAATTCTTCAGGAATGGAAAATATATACTATCACAATTTCCCACATGGACTATTATGGAGTTTTGGAATAAGTATTTTTAAAATAAATGTTGTTGTTGTCATTGAGTCGGTTCCAACTCATAGCAACTCTATGTACAGCAATATAACACTGCCCAGTCCAGCTCCATGTTAAAAATCATGTTTGAGCTCACAGCTGCTGCCACTGTGCCAATCCATTTTATTAAGTGTGTTTCTCTTTTGTGCTGATCCTTCACTTTACCAAGTATTTCCCCAGAAACTAACCCCCCTTGATAGCACAAAGAAGAGACAAAGTCTTGCTATTACTTCTAACTACAATCCAGCCTTACTCCTTACAGAGCAGATTTGATCCTTCTTCTGTTAATACATGATATACTGTATTCGTTGCCAACACCATAATTCAAAGGCATCAGTTTTTCTCCTGTATTCCTTATTTATTGCTCAGCTTTCATGGACATATGGGGTGATTGAAAATACTATAGCTTGGGTCAGGTGCACCTTATCCTCAAAGTGACATCTTTGCCCTTGACCACTTTAAAAAGTTCTTTTGCATCTGATTTACCCAATGCAAAGGTGTTTTGATTTCTTGACAGCTGCATCCATGATCACTGATTTTGGATTCAAGTAAAATGAAATATTTGACAGCTTCAGTCTTTTCTCGACTATCATGACGTTACTTATTGATCCAGTTGTGAGGCTTTTTATTTTCTTTACATTGTGTTTTAATCCATACTGAAGACTTTAGTCTTATCTTCATCAGTAAGGGCTTCAAGTCTCCATTGCCTCTAGCAAGCCAAGCTGTGTTCGCCTCTCCTTCTTTCTGGTGTGTCTTAGTCTGGAAGTTCAGTTACCTGGAATATTTGAAATACCAGTGACAAATCTTCCAGCATCACAGCAACATATATGTCATCACAGTATGACAAACCGAATGGTGGTGGTATGCCAAGGAGTTGGTTCTGACTCGTAGCAACCATGTATAGGGTTTCCAAGGCTATAAATCTTTATGGACAAAGAAAGCCTCATCTTTCTCCCACGAAACAGCTGTTAGTTGTGAATTGCTGACCTTAACATTAGCAGCCTGACTCATAGCCGCTATGATACCAGAGCTCCTGAATGGTGATGAATAAATGCATTCATACTATATATATGTTTGATTTCCAGAATGTGATATTTTCAAAAGAATTACTAGTGACTACTCTGGTAGCGTAGTGGTTACGAATCTGGCTGTGAACCACAAGGTCAGCAGTTCTAAACTACCAGCTGTTCCACGGGAGAAAGATGAGGCTTTCTGCTACCGTAAAAAATTACAGCCTCAGAAACCCTGTACAGGGTCGCTATGAATTGGAACCGACTCCACGGCACATAACAAGAACAACAAATACATAATTTAAGGAGCTCTGGTAGCGTAGTGGTTACAAATCAGGCTGCGAACCACAAGGTCAGCAATTCGAAACTACCAGCTGTCCTGTGGGAGAAAGATGAGGCTTTCTGTTCCCATAAAGATTTACAACCTCGGAAACCCTGTACAGGGATGCTATGAGTCGGAACCGACTCCATGGAACATAACAACAACAACAATACATAATTTAGTTTAAATTATTTTTGCATTTAGTTCTTTTCGTGGTTAAGTCTGTAAATAGCATTATAAGGCTTTTGTCCCTTGGTGGTATGAAGAATTCATGTATATGGATATTAACCCAAAGGTTGATTATTTGAGCCCACATGTAGGTACCTTGGAACATAATTCGATGAAAACAGCTCTACTCTGATACACATGGGGTTTCTATAGTTGAAATAAACATGACAGAAATTTTATAATGTTTTTGCACATAGACAATGAACAAAGCTAATTGGCTGCTCATTAAACTAATGCTATTTTATGAAGATGAAACAGCCAATAAAAATTAAATCTTTATCAATTTTCCAAAATAAATATGATGCATAGATTTTCCTCACCTCGTCTATCAGTTTGTCATACTGTAGTGGCTTGTGAGTTGCTGTGATTCTGGAAGCTATGCCACCAGTATTTTAAATGCCAGCAGGGTCACCATGGTGGACAGATTTCAGCTGAGCTTCCAGAATAAGACATAGTAGGAAGAAGGAGAAGTGGGATACTTCTAAATGTATAGCCACTGTAAATCTTATGGATAACAGTGGAACACTCATTTAGTCCCAGAATATTGAATACTGAAACATTATGAATAGCAATATGATGCTGTCAGATATAGTACATAAAGATGAGTCCCAAAACTTGGAAGACACTCAAAATATGATGGGTTAAAAGCTGCCTCCACAAAGTAGAGTTGACCATGATAACACAAATGAAGTAAAACTTTGGGGACCTTCATCTGGTGTTAGAGCAGAATTCAGAATGAGGAAAAACAGTTGCAAACATCCATTAACAAACAGAACATGGAATATAAGAAGCATGAATCTAAGCAAATTAGAATTTGTCAAAAACAAAACAGCACCTAAAGACAGCTATCCCAGGCATTAATGACATGAAATGGACTAGTATTGGCCATTTTGAATCTGATAATCTTATGGTTTACTATATCAGGAATGACAAATCAAAGAGGAATTGTTGTTGCTGTTGTTAGGTGCCATCAAGTTGGTACCGACTCATAGCAACCCTATGCACAGCAGAATGAAACACTGCCCAATCCAGGGCGAACCTCACCACTGTTGCCACATTTGAGTCCATCGATGCTGCTACCTGGCCAATCCATCTCGTTTGGGGTCTTCCCCTTATTCTCTAACCCTTCATCTTACCAAACATGATATACTTTTCCAGCGACTGATCCCTCTTGACAATATGTGTGAAATACGAGAGACGAAGTTTGGCCATCTTGGCCTTCAAGGAGCACTCTGGCGGCACTTCCTCCAACACAGATCTGTTGGTTCTATGGGCAGCCCATTGCACTTTCAATATTCTTCTCCAATACCACAACACAAAAGCATTATTTATTCTACAGTCTTCCTTATTTACTGTCCACCTTTCACATGCTTATGAGGTTATCGAAAATACCATGGTTTGGGTTAGGTGCCCCTTTGTCCACAAGCTGACATCTTTGCTCTTCAACACTTTAAAAAGATCTCATGCAGCAGATTTGCCTAATGCAATACATCGTTGGATTTCTTGACTGCTGCTTCCACGAGGGTTGATAGTTGATCCAAGAAGAATGAAGACCTTGATAACTTCAATCTTTTCTCCGTTGATAAGAATGTTGTTTATTGGTCCAGTGGTGAGGAGTTTTGTTTTCTTTACATTGAGATGTAATCCATAGGTAAGCTGTGCTCTTTGAT
>NW_006408806.1:2267617-2272466 GCF_000296735.1 Chrysochloris asiatica | reverse complement strand
ACTCCACGGCACACCACCACTACCACCATGTAAGAGTAGATCCTACTATAGAAAAAGAAGGTGTTGATCATTTAAAAAAAAAAAACTTATATTAGCTGGGACAGTAATCTACAATACTAATTTACAGATTTTTCTTCAATTAAATGATCAGTGCTTATGTAACCTGAATACAAGGAGTTGTTGTTATTAAGAGCTGTGGAGTCAGTTCTGACTCATAACGACCCTGTATAGGGTGTCCAAAGAGCATTTGGTGGGTCTGAACCATCAACTCTTTGGTTAGCGTCCAGTGTTGATCCTACAGCACCACACCCTCTAACTGAAAAAAATTCAATATTTCAATTCCTCTGTCATTCATCATTCCTCATTTAAAACTAATAGATTTACATTTGTGTTTATGTATCAGTTTAATGGGTTTTGTTCACTTGATTCTGCCCTTGAGAAATGGGCTCTTTATGAGCATCTTAAATCAAGTTACAAAACCTCTCAGGCTAAGAAACACTCTGAAATGTGATTTATTCAGGATGATAATGAGAATTAGCCTATGATATTCAGTAGCAGAAGCCACCAGAAGTACTTTAGTCACTGTTAGCTACATATACAATGACAAAAGTTCTACAAAAAGATGCAGTACACCCAGATGTAAATATTCTTAATCAAGCCAGAATTCTATGGAGGGCCCTCAAATACCTCTTTAAAAACAAAAACCAAAGAAAAAACAACGATGAAGAGTCTACTAGCCCCAAGTGAAAATTTTTCAACTTAACTTCAAGTCACCTCTGACTTGTTGTTGTTTTTGTTAGGTGCCATCGAGTTGGCACCAACTCATAGTGACCTTATGCACAGCAGAATGAAACACTGCCCGATCCTGGGCCAACCACATTATTGTTGCCTCACTTGAGCCCATTGACGCTGCCACTTTGCCAATCCATCTCTCTGCAGATCTTCCTCTTTTTCTGACCCTCCACCTTACCAAACATGATGTCTTTCTCCAGGATTGGTCCCTCCTGGTAATATGTTCAAAGTATGAAAGACAAAGTTTGGCCATCTAGGCCTCCAAGGAGCACTCTGGCTGCACTTTTTCCAACACAGATGTGTTTGTTCTTTTGGCATCCCATGGCACTTTCAATATTCTCTTCCGGCACTATGACTCAAATGCATCAATTCTTCTGTGGTCTTCCTTATTTACTGTCCAGCTTTTGCATGCATCTGAGGTTGTTGAAAATACCATGGCTTGGGTTCGGCATACCTTAGTCTTTAAGCTGACGTCTTTGCTCTTCAACACTTTAAAAAGGTCTTGTGCAGCAGATTCGCTTAATGCAATACATCATTTAATTTCTTGATTGCTGATTCCATGAGTGTTGATAGTTTATCCAAGAAGAATGAAGTCCTTGACAACTTCAGTCTTTTCTCCATTGATAAGAATGTTGTTTATTGGTTCAGTGGTGAGAATTTTTGTTTTCTTTACATTGAGATCCAATAACAAAGGTTGTGCTCTTTGATCTTCATCAGTAAATATTTTAAGCTTTCTTCTCTTTCAGCAAACAAGGTTGTATCATCTGCATATCGTAGGTTGTTAATGAGTCATCCTCCAATCCTGATGCCACTTTTTTCTTCGTATAACCCAGCTTCTCGGATTATTTGCTAAGCTTACAAGTTGAATAAGTGTAGTGAAAGGTACTACAAAAATTAATACATAAAGGGGTACTAAGAATTGAAACTTATTTTGATGACAATAACGTTCATTGACAATGACTGAACCTACTAGCACTGTAAGATACGTGCTGGACTATAAGGTCAATTTGAACTGCAAGGTTGGCAGTTCAAATTCACCAACTGCTCCTCAGAAACTCTATACAGGGTCACTATGAGACAAAACAAACTCAATGGCACTTAACAACAACAAAACAACATATTATTTATGGCACATATAAATGCACAGAAAGAACTATACTGCTTACTTTAATATGTTTTCTGTTCTTCCAAAGGGAAAGGTGAGAACATTTAACTTGTATAATAAAGTGAATAGTTATGATTTAGATGGGATTTTACCTCTTGAAGGAACCATATTATCTTCTCAAATGCTCTGAGCAAAGACGTCAGTTTGTTTCAGTGTGTTTATTGCTGATCACAAAATGTCCTGAGTCTTTGTTTGTACTCTTGTTTGATAAACAAACTCGAGATATTGAGTTATTAACAATGATATCTATGAAATGCTTTGCCTCCCTCGAACATGCTTGATAATAAAGCCAGTACTTACTTCATTTATTAATGCAAAACGACCTGTGAATCACCTCATGATTCATGCTTTCACCCCATTCCCTTGAAATTCAAGCAGAGGAAACCCTCACAGCACAGCATTATATATCCTTCATCAAATCACTAACCAACCCCCAGAAGCAGTTGTTGTTTTTGTTGTTATTAAGTGCCGTCAATTTGATTCTAACCCATAGTGACTCCATATAGGGTTTCCAAGGAGCAGCTGGTGAGCTTGAACTACCGACCTTGCAGTTCAAACGACTTTGCAGTCTAGCACGTTAACCCACAGCACCACACCAGGACTCCAAAGAAGCCGTTATTGTTGTTGTTAAGAGCCATCGAGTCAGTTTCAACCCATAGCAACCCTGTATAGGGTTTCCAAGGAGCAGCTGGTGATTTTGAACTGCCAACCTTTCTGTTCAAACGACTTTGCAGTCTGGAGCATTAACCCACAGCACCACACCAGGACTCCCCAAAGAAGCAATCCCTTTAATCCCATATTTTATTAAACATTTTGTCTCTGTGTTTCTCAGTTACACAGTTTCTTATAAGTCAGAATCTTCTAAATAGCAACTATTCATATTTCCATACTTTTCTACCCAAATCTTTGGACACCAAATCTATTTTTCTTATTGTACTAGAGCTTAAATTCCAAGCACTTGTTTTGTGGAAGACTGGTTTATAGTGGAAGCCGTAACTCCATTTTTAGTTTGGACATAATTCATTCTCTATTCAAGTTCTTTCTGACCATTAATGGCACTGTAGGATAAGCACTGGACTGCTAAATGCCGAGTTTGTGGTTCAGATTTACCAGTCATTCTTCAGAAACATTATACAGGGTTCCTACGAGTTGAAACCAACTCGAGAGCACTTAACAACAAGCCAGCCCAGGGAGGGGTAGTCTTGCCCTCAGGAGCTTGTCTGGATGTGTCCTTAAAGGAAATTTTGGTGCCAAGTCTCATGGTTATTAGTTGTTTGTACACTGACCATCAAGTAGACAGGGTGTCAGGGCCCAGAACCAACACACTGTGCTTTTATAATCTGCTTAAATATATGCATCCCAATCCTGGCACTTCCGTACTTCTGTTGTCCAGCCTGCGAGAGTGAATCGATCTGTTGCCAATCATGATTTTGTTAGCATTTCTTTTGTTTTCTACTGTCAAAAGGAAGAACACACTCAGCATTTCTCAAGCTGGGGGGACTAAAGAAAAAATTCAAGCCTAGACTTTTGTTATTGAAAGACTCTCTGGGAAAATTATTGAATGATGCATAAAGCATCAAGAGAAGATGGAAGGAATACATACAATCACTGTACTAAAAGGAAATGTTTAATGTTCAACAGTTTCAAGAGGTAGCATATGATCAAGAGCCAGTGGTACTGAAGGAGGAAGTCGAAGGTGCATTGAAGGAATTGGCAAAGAACAAGACACCAGAGATGGAGGCAGAGACGATGACATGGAGAGATGGAGTGGCTAGAGACTCTAAACCTAGAGAGGCAGAAGGGCTGTGTGCCAATGACTTGGGGGCAGGCTAGTAGGGTATACCCTTTCTTGCTTGATGATGCATGGAGGGGATTGTAACCATGGCAATGAAATGATATACAATAGGATGAATGCAAAGCTAATGTTCTCCCATGTAAACTATCGCATAATTCACAATAAAACATTTAAAAAAAAATCACAATGAAATTCCACTACTATATATATATATTTGAATTGTATATATATTTTTCCCCCAGAACGTTATCAAAGAAGAAACATAAACATAGACATGAACAGAATGAAAATGTTAAAAGGAGAAGGTGCTTTCAATAAGAGCTTTACAATTAACAACAACAACAAATTTCACACAGGAAGAAAGCCTTGCATAAATCAAAATGAGCCTACATTCCAGTTTTTTTAAAGTTATAATCTGTGTGTGTGTGCAGCACCTGGAATTTATCTGAAAGGAAACTGGACTTGTTTTTCCTAATGGGAAATTTTTCGCTTAATTCTTCTCTTATTTACTAGTCCTGGAAAACATTCTGATAACAAAAAAAAAATGTTTATGGAAAAATAAATAAATGATAACAATACTAACTTCAGCCTAGAGAAAAGTGGTTCCTTAGCATGCCTAGGAAATGAGTACTACCTGAGATACTTGATTAAAAATAAAAACTGCAGACTTCATGCATCATGAAGGAGTGTTAGGGGATCTGGTACTGATCATGAGCTTTAGGCAAGTCTTTTGATGCGATGAATTTAGAAGATACTGCTGAGAAAGAAAATAGAGGAAGATTAACAAAACTGCTGTAGAAACTAGGGACTATGATCAAGGTCTCAGATTTGAAAATGAGTCAAAATTATAGAAAGATTTAAAAACCCAGTGGGAATAAAAGATATTTTTAATCATCAGAGAACTGTTTCTTTACTGGCATTTAAAAAAGAAGTAACTGAAAAATAAAACAACAGACTTATAGGTCTGGTATACACTGGTAGAACTTGAGACTTAGCCCTTAAACATCCCTCAAGCCTGGAACTGTACCCATTCCCAGGGATTAACTTTCAGTTGAACAATAAACAGGAATTTTGTTGTTGTTAAGTGCCATCGAGTC
>NW_006408806.1:2266673-2267517 GCF_000296735.1 Chrysochloris asiatica | reverse complement strand
TTTTGCAGAATTCTATCATGCATTCTCCAGCATCATTTCTATCACCAAGGCCATATTTTGCAACTACTGATCCTTCCTCTTCGCTTTCAACCTTTGCATTCCAATACCAGTAATGATCAATACATCTTGATTGCATGTTTGATCAGTTTCAGATTAAAAAAGTTGGTAGAATTCTTCTATTTCTTCCTCACTGGCTTTAGTGGTTGGTGCATAAATTTGAATAATAGTGGTATTATCTGGGCTTCCCTGTAGGCTCATGGATATTATCCTACCATAGACAGCATTGTACCTTATGACTGATCTGTATATGTTCTTTTTGACAATGAAGGCAACACCATTCGTCTTCAATTTTTCATTCCTGGCATAGTAAACCATGTGGTTGTCAGATTCAAAATGGCCAATACCAGTCCATTGCAGCTCACTAAGGTATCAATGTTTATGCATTCCAGTATTTTTGAGAGCTTCCAATTTTTCCAAATTCGTGCTTCATACATTCCATGTTCCAATTTTCAATGGATGTTTACAGCTGTTACTCTTCATTTTAGGTTCTGCCCTATCAGCAATTTGAAGTCCCACGGGCTTTACTCCCACAGGCTTTTCTCCATTCACGTCATCGTGGTCGACTCTACTTTGAGGAGGCAGCTCTTCCAAAGTTACATTTTGAGTGCATCACAATTATCATCAAAAAGAGCATTTCAAAATCAATCTTGTCATATAACGCTGACTGTGATAAGAAAATATCCGTATGCTTACAAAGAAGACAAGTTAGTAACACTATTGTTCAAATTTACATTGTTGTTGTTAAGTGCCATCGAGTCGGGTCCGACCCATAGCGACCCTGTAT
>NW_006408806.1:2262225-2264273 GCF_000296735.1 Chrysochloris asiatica | reverse complement strand
ACTGTGAGTTAGAACCAATTTGATGGCAATTAACATCAACAAGTCCTCAACTTAATATTTAATAACAGCCATTGAGTTCCCAGGCAATCTTAGAGATTAAGTATTGGACTGCTAACAACCTACAATATGCAGATAGTACAACCTTGCTTCCTGAAAGTGAAGAGGACTTAAAATATTTACTAATGAAGATCAATAACCCACAGCCTTTGGTAAGTGTAGCACCTCAATGTAAAGAAGATAAAACTCCTTACCACTGGACCAATAAAAACATCCATATAAATGGAGAAAAGATTGAAGTTGTCAAAGATTTCATTTTTTCAGATCAACCATCAACACTCATGGAACCAGCAGTCAAGAAATTAAACGCCATATTTCATTAAGCAAATCTGCTGTACAAGACCTCTTTAAGGTGTTCGAGTGCAAGGACATCAATTTAAGGATGAAGGTGTGCCTGACCCAAACCATGCCATTTTCAATAAACTCATATGCATGTGAAAGTTGGACAGTGACTAAAGAAGACCATAGAAGAGTTGATGCACTTGAGTTATGGTGAGAATATTAAAAGTACCATGAACACCAATAGAACAAACCAATCTGTGTTAGAAGTACAGCCAGAGTGCTCCCTGTAAGCCAGATGGCCAGAATTCTTCTCTCATACTTCAGACATATTGTCAAGAAGGGCCAGTCCCTGGAGAAGGACATCATGTTTAGTAAAATGGAGGGTTGGAGAAAAAGAAGAAGATCCCCAACAAGATAGATGGCACAGTGGCAACAGTTGTGGGTTCAAATGTAGCAACGATTGTGAGGTTGGCACAGGGCCGGGCAGTGTTTCATTCTGGTGTGCATAGGGTTGTTATGAGTCAGTACCAACTTGATGGCAGCAAATAACAACAACAACAACAATAGTATATATGACTGTTTAAAACTTAGTTCTAACAAATCAGCATTCTGGCTTGCAAGTAAATGAAATTCAAGATTCAGAAAAGTTACAAGTGGCCTTGATCCTTAGTGAGTTTTCACAAATGATATGGAACTACTTTGACATAGAAAGTTGACAATTAGAACTGGAAGGGACCATAAAGATCAACCATTCAGTCTCCTTGTTTTTACAGAAAAGGAACTGGAATCCCAAGGAGATGACCTAGTTTGTTCAAAGTCACTTTTGTAGCATCCTCACAATAATCCCAGTCTTCCTGACTCTTAGTTCAGAGCTGCCAGCACTTCAGTGGTGCCATTCCTCATTCTTGTTTAAGTGGGCCTTCCTCTGAGCCACATAACCATAACCTCTTCATACAACAAAATTATTTGGTCACAGAACAATATATGAATGGTTTAAAAGTTCAAACCATTATCTAGGAAAAGGCAATGTCTCTCTAGCAATAAATAAATAAATGCTCTTGAGAATTGTTTTAATGAGCAGCTATAGCTAATATATGTTGTTGTTGAGTGCCATAGAGTAGATCCCGACTCATAGTGACCCTGTATAGGGTTACCAAGGAGTGACTGGTGAGCTTGAACCATTCACTTTGTGATTCAGATGACTTTGTAGTCCAGCACATTAACCCACAGCACTACACCAGGTCTCCTATAGCTAAGGAAAAATGTCTAATGTATTTTTGAAGACCTGTGCACTTTTGAAGAATTGTTATTGTTATTAACTGCCTTCAAGTCAGTTCTGACTCATAGTGGCCCTGTATAGAGTTTCCAATGAGCAGCTGGTGGGTTTAAACCACCAACCTTGCAGTTCAAACCAACCTTGTGGTCGAGTGCATATCCAACAGTGCCACAATAGTGCACTTTTTAACTTATGTTCCATCTTGATGTCAGTTGTAAATTGAAAAGCCTTTAAATTTGTAAAGCTAGAAGGTTTTATAACATTAATTTGCTACACATATCAGCCCAATTTTTCTCTTTTCAATGTTCTCATGACTAATCATGTTGTTGTTGTTGTTATGTGCCGTCGAGTCGGCTCCGACCCATAGCGACCCTGTACAGGGTTTCCGAGGGTGTAAATCTTTACGGGAGTAGAAAGCCTCATCTTTCTCCCG
>NW_006408806.1:2260383-2261726 GCF_000296735.1 Chrysochloris asiatica | reverse complement strand
CTTCTTTTCTAATAATTTCCTATGGCTCTTTTAATTTCATTCATAGAGAATGACATAGAGTTATCTGAACATGACTTACTATCTCTATGTGTGCCTTAAAGTGTCATCACCTCAAGTTGGAGTCTGCTGCTTTGGGTACCATCGTGTTGGTTTTAACTCATAGTGACTCTTTACAAAACAAAACCAAACATTCCTCTGAATCTGAATCCATATGTCATCTTTTTATAAAAGACTTACCCTGACCCTCCAATTCAATGTTTTGTTTCTCCTCTGTGTTCTCATAGCACTTGGGCGTAACAATATGATAAAACTGCAATCAACTGTTTCATTTCCAATAGTCTGTAAATTCCATGATAGAAAGATCATGCTTTATTCTATTGGCAATTTTATTACATTGTCAGTACTCAATAAATAACCGTGCATTAGCTTCAGTTGCCTGCGTTATGAACTCTCCTTTGAATTTTAAGGAAAATTTTGTTGTCTTGGAAATATCTAACCACAGACTTCACTTGACTCCAGAGAGTTTGTATTATTGGGCATTCATTCTCTCTCAGCATTACAGCCAGAGAGTTCATTTTGAAAACTGTTAAATTTATGAAACAAAGTGCTCAATTTCACCCATAAAAAGATTCAAAGTTAAACTATACTGATACCATTTCTTATCTATTGCTGTTGTCAGTTGCCATCAAGTCAGTTCCCAGTCATCGCAGCCCTACATAGAGTTTCCAAGGAGCGGCAGGTGGGTTTTAATCACTGATCTTACAGTTAGCAGTCCAGGATTTAACCTACAGTGAGTGCAACATCAAGACTCCTCTTATTCATAACATTTTTTTAAATAAAATTGCAAAAGATTGACAAAATATTCTGTTGGCAAAGCATGGGAAAATAGGTACTCTCATGTATACTGGTTGGTGTTGTTGTTAAGTACATTGGAGTTGGTTTCTACTCATAGTGACCCTGCACAGGGTTTCCGAGGCTGTAAATCTTTACGAGAGCAGAAAGCCTCATATTTCTCCGGCAGAGCGGCTGGTAGTTTCAAACTGCTGACCTTAAGGTTCGCGGCCCAATTCGTAACGACTACGCTACCAGAAGTAGGTATGAAAAATTGTTGTTGTTAGTTGCATCTTGGGATAGTGGTAGTTGATGGTAGTTAGTGATAGTTATTGACGGTGGTAGTTTTGTTTGTGCTTGTTGATAGTTAGTTGCTTATCCCTATTCTCTAAATGTGCAGTCAAACTATTGTATTCAGATTTATTTCAATTAATTATTTTCTGTGATATATGAATCATATCCATTTGATATATTTATTAGTTGTTAAGTGCCATCAAGTCGGTTCCAACCCA
>NW_006408806.1:2256698-2258904 GCF_000296735.1 Chrysochloris asiatica | reverse complement strand
AGACCAATCCTATAAATGGTTCTGAACTCAAACAGTGTTTTTATCCCAACTATAATCCCTTTTCCACTGTTGTTACCCTGCCTGTAGCGGTGATGAATTGATCTGACACTGATTTTGTGACAATTTCCTTTGTTTCTGTTTGTCTTGTCTTTGTCCTGTTTAAGATTTAATAAAGGACTCTCTATTTTAAAATTTAAGTTTATTAGTAGATTTCTTAAATTGTGGAATTTTTGTTATGATTATATATACATATACATATGTATATGTGTTTTGTTGTTAAGTACCCTCAAGTTGGTTCCAACCCATAGCGACCCTGTATAGGGTTTCCAAGGAGCAGCTGGTGAGCTTGAACCACCGACCTTGTGGTTCAACCAACTTTGCAGTCTGCTGCATTAACCCACAGTGCCACACCAGGACTCCCGTATATATTTATATAAGTCATGGCATGACACTGCAGGATAAAGTACTTGACCTCAAAGTCAGTTTTACGCACAAGGGCAGGGATTCAAATCTACCAGCAACTACTCACAAACCTTATACAGGGTCTTGATGAGTTGGAACTGACTTGATGGCAGTTAACAGCAACAACATATATACACAATCTTCTTTTGATGCTTCCTGCATCATTCAATATTTTGTCCATAGAATCCCTCAGCATTGTAAGTCAAAGCTGGAACTTTTTTCTTCAGTTCTTTCAGTTTCAGAAATGTGCTAACTGTTCTTCTCTTTTCATTTTCTAATGTCAGGTATCTGTACTGTCTTTTCGAGCTGTCTTTTGAAATTTTCTGTTCAGCACTTTTACCTGTCATTTCTTCTTACATTTGCTTTAGCGTCTCTACCTAGGAGAGCTAGTTTCAGAGTCTTTTCTGACATCCATTTTGGTCTTTTCTTTCTTTATTGTCTTCTTAAGACCTTTTGCTTTCTTCCTGTATCATGTTCTTGATGACATCCCACAATTTGTCTGGTCTCCAATTGTTAGTGTCTAATGCATCAAATCTGTCCTTGAGATGATCTCTATGTTAAGTTCAGATATGTTCAAAGTCATATTTTGACTCTCATGGACTTGTTCTAATTTTCTTCAGTTTCAGCCCTAATTTACTTATGAGCAATTGATGGTCTGTCCCACAGTCTGTGCCTGGCCTCTTTTTGGTTGATGATATGGAGCTTTTTCACAATTTTTTTCCAAAGGTGTAGTCTATTTGATTTCTGTGTAATTCCCATCTGGTGCCAGTCATGCATATAGTCATCTTTTATGTTGTTTAAAAAGTGCTATTTGTAATGAAGAAGTCTTTGGTCTTACAAAATCCTACATCATTTCTATCAACAAGGCAATATTTTCCTTATCTTCCAACTACTGATCCTTCGTCTTTGTTTCCAACCTTTTCATTCCAATCATCAGTAATTAATATACATCTTGATTGCATCTTTGATCAGTTTTAAACTAAACAAGTTGGTAAAATTCTTCAATTTCATTATTATTAGCTACAGTGGTTATTGCTTAAATTTTAATAAGAGTTGTATTGACCTGGTTTCTTTGTAGGCATATTATACTTCAAGATAGATCTTTAAATGTTCTTTTTGATGATTAATATGATGCCATTCCTCTTCAAGTTATCATTCACAAAATAGCAAACAAAATGGCCAATACCCATCCATTCTCTCATCTGTCAGTTTGTCATACTGTGGTGGTTTGTGACTTGCTGTGATTCTGGAAACTATGCCACTGGTATTTTAAATACCAGCAGGGTCACCCATGGTAGATAGGTTTCAGATGAGCTTCCAGACAAAGAGACTAGGAAGAAAGAGTGATGAACTAATTGTGAATATTTAATCACTGAAAACCTTATGAATAGCAGAGAAACACTGTCAGATATAGTGACAGAAGAAGACCCTTCAGGTTGGAAAGCACTCAAGCCTCAACTTTCATTATTGAAAGATTCTCTGGGCAAATTATTGAATGATGCAGAAAACATCAATAGAAGATGGAAGAAATACAAAGAGTCACTCCACCAAAAGGAAATGGTAGATGTTCAACCATTTCCAGAGGTAGCATAGGATCAAGAGCCAATGACACTGAAGGAGGAAGTCCAAGGTGCATTGAAGGACCTGGCAAAAAACAAGACACCAGGAATTGATGGAATAAAAATTGAAATCTTTCAAGAAAGTGAGGCAGCACAGGAGGCACTCACTCATCTCTGCCAAGAAA
>NW_006408806.1:2234576-2255513 GCF_000296735.1 Chrysochloris asiatica | reverse complement strand
ACATATTGTCAGGAGGGACCTGTTGCTGGAGAAGGATATCGTGTTTGGTAAGGTGTAGTGTCAGGGAAAAAGAGGGAGACCCTTAGTGAGATGGATTGGCACAACGGTAGCATCAATGGGCTTAAGTGTGGCAGCAATAGTGAGGTTGGCCCAGGACTTTGGCAGTGCTTTGTTCTGTTGCGCATAGGGTTGCTATGAGTCTGTACTGACTCAATGGCACCTAATAATAACAACAACATTGTTAAATACTATTGAGTCTGTTCTGACTCATAGCAACCCTGTATAGGGTTTCCAAAGATTAGTTGGTGAGTTTAAAGCACTGACCTTCAATCAAGTTCTTTATCCTAGACAGTCACACTAAAACTTCATTTCAGCTCACCACTGGACCAATAAACAACATTCTTATCAACAGAGGAAAGATTGAAGTTGTCAAGGACTTCATTCTTTTTGGATCAACTGTCAACACTTGTGATAGCAGCTGTCAAGAGATCAGATGATGCATTGGGCAAATCTGCTGCACAGGAACTTTTTAAAGTGTTGAAGAGCAGAGATGTCAGCTTAAGGACTAAGGTGCACCTGACCCAAGCCATGGTATTTTCAATAACCTCATATGGATGTGAAAGCTGGACAGTGAATAAGGAAGACCGTAGAAGAATTGATGCCTTTGAGTTGTGGTGTTGGAGAAGAATGTTAAGCACCATAGACTACCAGATGGACATATTGTCATGAGAGAACAGTTGCTGGAGAAGGATGTCATGCTGGGTAAGATGGAGGGTCAGAGAGGGAGAGGAAGACCCCAAAAAAGATGGATCAGCCAGGTGACATCACTGATGGCGTCAAGTGTGACAGCGGTAGTGAGGTTGGCCCAGGATCAGACATTGTTTCATTTTGCTGTGCATGGGGTTGCTATGAGTCAGTTCCAACTCGATGGCACCTGACAACAACAATAACAATACCTAGGATATCAATGTTAATGTGGCCCACTTCATTTTTGACAGCTTCCAATTTTCTTAGATTCATACTTCTAACATTCCATGCTCTGATTATTAATGGATGTTTGCAGCTGTTTCTCCTCATTTTGAGTTGCTCCCCATCAGCAAATGAAGGTGCCAAAAGATTTAGTTCATTATCATCATCACCCAACAATTCTACTTTGAGGAGTCAGCTGTTCCCCAGTCACAATTTAAGTGCCTTTCAACCTGAGGAAATCATCTTCCAGCACAATATCGGACAGTATTCTGGTGCTATTCACAATGTTTCTATACTCACCATTCTGGTGCTGTCTAACAGTGTCCCACTGCTGTCCATAATGTCTGCAGTGACCAAACATTCAGAAGTAGTCTGCCTCTACTTATTCCTAATCTGACTTAGTCTGGAAGCTCAACTAAAACCTGTCCACCATGGGTTACCCTGATAGTATGTAAAATACTGGTGGCATAGCTTCTAGCATCACAGCATAGATATGGTCAGTGTTCAACCATTTCAGGAAGTAGCATATGATCAAGAGGCAATGGTACTGAAGGACACACTGAAGGCATTGGCAAAAAGCAAGTCTCTGGGAATTGATGGACTACAAATTGAAATATTCAACAAACTGATGAAGCACTGGAGGCACTCACTCATCTAAGCCAAGAAATTTGGAAGACAGTTACCTGGCTAACTGATTGGAAGAGGTTCATATTTGTGCCCATTCAAAAGAGAAGTGACCCAATAGACTATGGAAACCACTGGACAATATCATTAACATCACGTGCAAGTAAAATTTTGCTAAAGACAATTGAGAAACAGCTGCAACATTGACAGGTAACTGGCAGAGGTTCAAGCAGGATTTAGACAAGGACTTGGAATGAAGAATATCATAGCTGATATAGGATAGACCTTGGCTTAATATAGAGAATACCTGAAAGATGTTTACATGTGCTTTAGTGACTATGCAAAGGCTTACAGCTGTGTGGATCATGACAAGTTATGGAGAACACTATGGAGAATGAGTATTCTAGAACTCTTAATTGTGCTTATGAGGAATCTGTACATAGTCTTTCAAACAGAACAAAAGGATACTGAATGGTTTAAAATTAAGAATGGTGTGTGCTAGAGTTGTAGTATTTCACTATACTGATTCAATCTGTATGCTAAGGAAATAATACAAGAAGCTGAATTATATGAAGAAGAATGTGGCATCAAGATTGAAGGGGAAGACTCATCAATAACCTGTGATATGCAGATGACACAACCTTGCTTGCTGAAAGCAAAGAAAACTTAAAATACTTACTGATGAAGATTAAAGACAACAGCCTTCAGTCTGGGTTGTACCTCAGTGTAAAAAAATCCTCACCATTACACCAATAAATTGAGTCCTGGTGTGATACTGTAAGATGGATAAACACTCAATTGAAAAGTCGATCTGAACCCCAAGGTCTGCAGTTCAAACTCACCAGCCATTCTTTGGAAACCATATACTTAGTCGCTATGAGTTGGAACTGACTCTACGGCACTTCACACTAAAAAAACAGTAAATAACATCATGATAAATGTAGAAAAGATTGAAGTTATCAAAGACATCATTTTGCTTGGATCTACTATCAACATTTATGGAAGCAGTCATCCAGAAATCAAATGACATGTTGCATTAAACAAATTTGCTGCACAAAACCTCTTTAAAGTGTTCAAGAGCAAAGATGTCAGCTTGAGGACTTAAATTCACCTGACCCAAGCCATGATATGTTGTGCATTTAAAATACTGGTGACATCGCTTAGAGTATTGGAACAACATGCAAAAAGAAATGGTCATATGCATGTGAAAGTTGACTAAGGAAGACTGTAAAAGAATTGATGCCTTTGAGTTCTGGTGTGGAGGAAGAATGTTAAGCACCATAGACTACCAGAAGAACTAACAAATCTATTCTGGAATAAGCACATCCATAATGCTCCTTAGCAGCAAACTTCAGACATATTGTCATGAGGGACCAATCTCTGGAGAAGGATGTCACACTTGGTAAAGTAGAGGATCACCAAAAAAGAGGAAGACCCCCAGTGAGATAGATTTGCACAGTGGCAGCAGCAGTGGGCTCAAGCATAACAATGATTGTGAGGTTGGCTCAGGACCAAGCAGTGTTTCATTCTGTTGTGCATAAGATCCCTATGAATTAGAATAGATTCAACCACAACCAACAACAGCATACATCTACAATGTTGGATAGGAAAAAATAAACATAGGGATGGTGTTGTGAACTGTAAGAGCCCTTGGATGTGCAAATGGTTAACATATCTGGCTACTAAATTAAAAATGTTGCCAGCTCAAGTCCACCTAGAGGTCCCTCACAGAAAGGCCTGAAATTCTAGTTCTAAAAAAATACTTAAATCAGCTAATGAAAATCCTATGAATCTCAACAATCCAATCCTATTATGCTTGCAGACCCATGGCTCAGCAGAACATGGGAACTGCATGCATAATGGGAAATCTTCCTATTTATTACTTCCAGGTGAAATTTAGTTTAAAGATGGCTCAATGACATATAACAACAAAAGCCCAGTCCGACTGTGATACACACAGGGTTGTCATATGTGGGACTAACTTGAAGGCAAGTTTTTTTTACTGAAGTTGGGGATTGAGTTTTTAATTGTAAAACAATAGACACAGATAGAGAAAGGAAGATGATGAGGAAGGTTTATAGTATTGGAATGTGAAAGAAAAGGATAATTAGGAACTTAAGGCCCTGGGGTATAGCTTAGGGTTAGAGCATTTGACTGCAGATCGACAGGTCCCTGGTTCAAATCTGGGTGCCCTTTTCTGATTGCTTTTGGACTCCTAGTGTGGCTCTGTATGACCAACACTGGACTGCAAACCACAAGATCGGCAGTTCAAACCCACCAGATTGCTCCTCAGAAACCCTATACAGGGTTGCTATAAGTTGGAACCAACTTAACAGTGCTTAACAACCAGAACAATGTTCTCTGTGTATACTGTAAGAGCTAAGAAAGTAATAACATCCAGTTACAAAGAACTCAACTAGTGTTCTCATGTTTATTTCGAAAAACTACCAAAACTGTACTATGGTCTTGTTGGAGAAAATACTGATTCAATTATGAGATATGGAATGCACAATTTTAGAGTAGAACACCTTGTACCAAAAAATAAGGAAATGCTGTAGTCTTTGATCTTCATCACTAAGTACTTCAAGCTATAGCTTTTTCTGTCACTTTATATATATTTGAAATCTGGACACAGAAGAAAAGGAAGACTGAAGAAAAATTAATGCCTTTGAATTATGTTATGGGCAAAAAATATTGAGTTGGACTTCCGGAAGAATGAACAAATCTGTCTTGGAAGAAGCACACTCAGAGTGCCCTATAGAAGCAAGGATTGTGAGGCTTCCTCATCCTTATTTTGGACATAATATCAAGAGGGACCAGTTCCTGTAGAAGGACATCATGCTTGGTAAAGTAGAGGGTCAGTGAAAAACAGGAAAATGCTCACAAGATGGATCACCACAGTGGTTACAATGGGCACAATCCTAACAATTGTGAGGATGGTACAGGACTGGGCAGTGTTTCATTCTGTTGTACTGTGCGTCAGAACTGACTCAATACACCTAATAACAACAAAGTTCAATTGGATCCTCATGTTTTTTGTTTTTTTTTAAATGTATCTGTGGAAGTCATCTTTCTATTCATTACTTTTAGGTAACAAAACACAGTGCTTTAAAATAACAACCATTTTATTACCTCTCATGATTTCTCCAGGTCAGAATTTGGCAAGAGCAAATGGTGACTCAGGGACTCTCATGAGGAGGCAGTCATTTGTGATAGCACTGGAGTAGCAGGTGGCTGGAGCAGCTGACAACTGCCCATGTAGTCTCAGGAATTTTTCCATGCAATCCTTCCCCATGGGTTTATTTGGGTTGTTGCCTCATAGAATGGCTTCAAGTCAGTCGGCAGCACCTCAAATTCGTCACTGGTGCTCCAGTAACCAGGGCAGAAGCAGAACTGCCTTGGACTCAGAAACCACAGTATCACTTGTGCTCTCACAAAAGCCTGCACACATTCAAAAGGAGCAGAATCAGATTACACTTTTATAGGAGAGTGCCGGAGTTCTAGAAAAGACATTTTGATAGCCATCTTAATTAATACAATAGAATTTGCCACAGACATTTATGGAACAGTGGGATAAATTTAAATGTGGATTCAATCATAGATGATATTACTGAACTTATATCAGTTTTCATAAATGTGAGCATGATAGTCTGTTGAGTAATAAAATGTACTTATTCTGAAAGGAGGCATATTGAAGGGCTTAATGGTCACTGAGTTGAAATCAACGGCACTTAACAACAATGGTGTCTTGATGTCTACAACTTATTTTCAAATGACTCAGCAAAATAAAAGGTTTTATTAGAGAGAGAAAAATTGGCGCAATTGTGCAATGTAAGCAACTGGAGAATTTAGGTAAAGGCTATACAGATGTTCATTGTATTTAATTTTTGCCTTTTCTATCTCGCTAAAAATTTTAAAGTCTTTCTATATGTAAATTTCTTATGTAATTGGAAGAAAAATAAAATACAAGATATAAGAAAGATAAGGGAAATTAAGTCTGTTTCTGCTTTAAACCTTGTATTTTACTTCCAGTATAGAAGCCAGACTCTTTATACAGTAAAACCTGTGAGTGCTGGAATGTTTATAAGGCAGAAAACTATCTGAAAAACTGAATTATTTTTGAGTAAAATGAGTGGTAGGAAACAAATGTAATGTCCAGCTGGAACAGAAATAAATTAATTCCACTTTCTGCCATGGACAGAAAACTTGCTAGGTCTGAAATATCAAGGTAGTCCAGTGGATTTCCAGCTCTTATAGGTTTAGCTATATGCCCTTCCCCTTACTTCTCTGGTTTCATCCTCAGGCAGAGAGAATAGGAAGTACTAAAGTTCCATGAGTATGTTTGGTGCATTTTAGAAAGCTCAAGTTTACATTGTCTTATTTGTAATTAATGCCTCTTGAGCATTTTATACTTAAATCTTTGTGTACACTTCTTAGACTTTCTAATTTGTTGGGGAACCTCATCAATTGCTGCATACTCATATATTTTTCAGTAGTAGAAGCTTCACCTCTAGAAAACACAGCCAAAACCAGGTTATATTTTATTACCAACCCAAAGGCCTGAGAATTAAGGCTCAGAACAGGAAATCAGAGTCAGCAAGGAAAGTATAAGATGGTTCCCATTTATATTCAAATTAGGGATTTTACCAATTTGGTATTTCCCTCAAACTCCCTGATACTCAATTTAAAACATATCTCCCAGGCATAGTGTATTATATTAGATTTGGGAGGCAGGCATGCTTCATAGTAATTCAGTATATTCTTAGGTTGTAATTTGCAAGACTTATTCTGTGGACTTTCATGTCTAGCTGCCTTTGGCCAATGTTGCTCCGTGTTCTATGGGGATCCCACCTGCCTGTGATCCTAAAGTGTAGCATATAGGACACAAAGACCACCAGTGCCCTGCCATCACAGGATTGGGAAGGGGATATTGTCATAAGCTGGAAAAAGGCTGGCTGATGGGAAATTGTTCAGAGAGACAAGCCTGAGAAGATAATTTGGTGCAGCCTGTCACAGACGGTAGTAATTTCCTGTCTTTGGCAGGCTGGATGAAAGCTCACACAAAAGCAGTATATGATTTTAATGTTTCGGACTTGGATCTGAGCAGAATAAGGGTTCCTTCTGGAGGTCATGTGATACAGCCTTCAGGGGGATGTTAGTCACACAGAGAATTGGATAATTGTACTTTCCGGTTTTCATATGAATGAGTTTGCCACATCTTTCTTTCTTAACCAGTGAGCTCTGTGTTTGGTAGGTTTGTTGGTAAATTCTATGTGTGTGGTGCTCCCAGCCAGCTTTCTGGGCCAGTGAGTAGTGAGCAGTTCTGGGAGGCACAAAGGAAGAACATGCTTACCTCAGCTCCTTGCTGAGATTATCCTGGGTTTCAGTGACCTTTTCTGAAATATGTCAATAATACTTTTAATAACAAGAATTGATGTCTCTCTTATTAGAAATTAAGGAGCCCTGGTGATGCTGTGGGATAAGCACTGGACTGCTAACCACAGGTCTGTAGTTCAGACTGTTCCACAAAAGATAGATGAGGATTTCTGCTCACCTGAATGGCCTAGGAAGCCCTATACAGGGTCGCTATAAAATGGAGTCAACTCAATAGGAATAGGTTTGGTGTTTTTGTTTGTTTATTAGAAATTAGATATCTAATTAAAAATTAAAAAAAAAAAAAAACACTGCCATCAACTCATAACAACCCAGTAAAGCATTACAAATCAAGATTTCAGAAAGCAGTTTCCAGATATCTAGAGCTCATGACAAAACTTCGTCTCTCATACTTCAGACATATTGTCAGGAGGGACCAGTCACTGGAGAAGGATATCATGTTTGATAAGGTGGAGGGTCAGAGAAAAAGAGGAAGACCCCCAATGAGATGGATTGGCCAAGTGGCAGCAGCATCGATGGACTCAAGTGTGGCAACAGTAGTGAGGTTGGGCCAGAATCGGGCAATGTTTCGTTCTGTTGTGCATAAGGTCACTATGGGATGGTACCAACTCGATGGTACCTAACAACAACAACAATAGCTCATTGTGTGGCATTGTGAAATAAGTACTGGAGTGCTAGCCACAAGGTTGACTGTTCAAGCCAACCAGCACTCCTCAGAAACCCTATATAGGATCTCTGTGCATCTGAGCCAACTTGCCAGCACTTTAATAACAACAGTGCTCACTGCAGTTAGCATTAGCAAACTGAACAGGCACCAGATAAGATTTGCTATCCATACTGAAAAGTTTGAGGCATTTGTTTGGAGAAAACACATCATTCAAACACCAAGGATGATTTGCTATGGTAAAATTGTGATTCTGAGATTGCTAATTTCCAACTTGGCAAAAGCCCTAAAAATGTTTCATGCCCTTTAATACTGCAATTCCACTTCAAAGATTCTTAGAGAACTAAAGTGTTGTTGTTGTTAAGTGCCGTCGAGTTGGTTCAGACTCATAGAGTAGAGACTCTGTATAGGGTTTCCGAGGAGTGGATGGTGAATTTGAACCATCAACCTTGCAGTTCAAACTGATCTTGAGGTCAAGTGCTTATCCCATGGTGTCACATCAGGACTAAATGTTGTTGTTGTTATGTGCCGTCAAGTTGGTTCTAACCCATAGCGACCCTGTACACGGTTTCCAAGGAGCAGCAGGTGAGCTTGAACTACCAACCTTGTGGTTCAAACTGGCTTTGCAGTCCAACACATTTACCCACAGGACTCCAAAGTACTAAATACAGTGTGCTAATTACAATTTGAAAAGAAAATAGAAACAAATGTAATGTCCAACTGGAACAGAAATAAATTAATTCCAATTCATGGAGTTTAAAATGTAAGCTTATGCAAGGTAATGACCTGAGAAAATTATATAAAATAATACATAATGTATCAAAATATTATTTAAAACTATAGTGTGGTTAAAAGGCTATGTACAGTTGACTTATTATTTGGCAATTCAGATCTCTTTTGGTCTTAAAATATATGTATTGTATTCTCCCTTTAAAAAAAAAAAGGTATTTGCAACAAACAAATCATTGGTATTACAAAATAAGCAAACAAACTATATTTTGGTTGTTGTTGCTAAATGCTGTCATGACAGTTCCAACTCATAGCAACTCTGTATAGGGTTTCCAAGGCTGTAAATCTTTTCTGGAGCAGAAAGCCTCATCTTACTTACTAGGAGCAACTGGTGGGCTTTGAACTGCTGACCTTGTGATTCACAGTCTAGTTCTTATCCTACAAAACCATGTTGTTGTTGTTAAATGTAATTGAGTCGCTTCCGATTCATAGCAGGCCTACATAGGGTTTCCGAGGAACAGCCCATAAGCTTGAACCACTGATACTGTGGTTCAAACCGATCTTACAGTCCATCATATTAATCAGCAGTTTCATATGATGGTAAAATATAAAACAGTGCATTTTTAGATGTTTAAAATTGTGCTGTCTTTTTTTTTTCTTTCTGCGTTTTTATATTTTGTTGTTCATCTTTAATGTGTTGTCATTACTTTGTGTGTGTGACAAAGCAAAAGATATGCCATTTCAACAGCTTCTAAATGTACAGTTCAATGAGATGTTGATTACATTCTTTGAGTTGTGCATTTATTCCCAGCCTCTTTATCTGAACTGTTCTTTCCCCATTAACATAAATTCACTGCCTGCTAAGGTTTCAGTATACTCTTTTGTGTTGCTATTGCCATTTGATCCTATATTGTTGTATTGTTAAGTGCCAAGCAGCATAGGATTCCTAAGGAGTGCTTGGTGAATTTGAACCACTGATCATGTGGTTCACACCGACCTTGGGGTCCAGTGCTTTATCCTACAGTGTCGTTCCAGGACTCCTTGAATCTATATGTTGTTGTTGTTGTTGTTGTTGTTGTTGTTGTTGTTAGGTGTCATCGAGTCAATATCGACTCATAGCGACCTTATGCACAGCAGAACAAAACACTACCCGTTCCTGGGCCAACCTCACAATTGTTGCCATGCTTAAGCCCATTGATGCTGCCACTTTGCCAATTCATCTTGCTGGGGGTCTTCCTCTTTTCCTCTGACCCTCGAACCTACCAAACATGATATCCTTCTCCAGCGACTGGTCCCTCCTGACAATATGTCTGAAGTATGAGAGATGAAATTTGGCCATCCTGGCCTCCAAGGAGCACTCTGGCTGCACTGCTTCCAACATAGATCTGTTTGCTCTTTTGGCATCCCATGGTATGTTCAGTATTCTCCTCCAACACCATAATTCAAAAGTATCAATTCTTCTACAGTCTTCCTTATTGAATCTATATAGATGGTTCTTAAAGGAACTTAATGCTCAAGGCAGATATTAAAAAAAAAAAAAAAAACTTGGAAACCCTACACAGTTGGAACCAACTTGACAGCAGTTAGTAAAAAGAATAATTATTTGGTTTTAAGAAGTCTTTAGGGCATATTTTTGATCTAAGGTTTAAAGAAATTACAAAGCAATAGTTGTATAGGTTCATCCCACCTCTATGGCTTCAAAAAGTCTAGAGGTTATGAGAACTTGAAATTCTGTTTTGCATTTCCCCCCTTTTGATTAGGATTCTGCTATAGAATCTGTAATCAAAATGTTTGGAAATGGTAACTGGTCACCATCCAATTTCTTGTCTCATGAAAAAGGAGAAAGTAGTTAATGGAGGCAATTAGCCACAGTAATCCTCTTCTTTTCCTGCCTCTCTTTCTTCCTCTGTTGCCCCTGGTAAATACACAAAGACCAATGGCCACTTACAGCTTTTAAGATCTAAGGTACTACTCAGCAAACTAGGAAGTAGTAGAGAAACACTAAGTATATTATTGGGCCAATTCGCTGGAATGTCCCATGAAACCATGACCTTAAACCTCCAAACCAAGAAACTAAATCTCATGTTTTTGATTGTACATAACAGTTTCAGTTGCTACTGTTTGGGGTTATTGTTCTTTTTAATTTTGGTAATCGTTGTAAAATATCTATTACACAACTTTTGCCAATTCAACTTTTTATAGGTGTACAACTTATCGACAGCTATAACAATAATTGACTATCCATGCAAGTGAATTAACATTACTTTTTTAACAAGAAGGGTAAAGCACTGACTTTCAAAGTGCCACCATCTGAGCTACTAGTAACAAAGATTGACTAGCCCAGTATAATCATGAACTCATATTGTAACAAATTATATTAAGGAAATGCATTATGTTAAGGGTTTGGCTCAACAATATACTTTAAGTATGTAAATATCCTTTGTTTGTTTGTTTGTTTCAAATTTCAAAACTTTCTGAAAGTTAATGGATTAAGAAGTTGTGGTGTGCTGTCGAGTCTATTCCAGATCATAGTAACCCTTTGTAGGATTTCCCAGCTGCAAATATTTTCAGGAACAAAAAGTCTTATCTTTCTGCAAAGCAGCTGACAGAGTCAAACTGCTGATCTGTGGTTAGCAGCCCAATGCATAACCCAGTACACCACCAAAGTTCATTTGGATTAAAGGGTTATTGTTGTTATTAGTAAGTGCCGTCAGTTCTGTTCTGACTCATCACCGCCCTGTATGGGGTTTCTGAGGAACAGCTGGTGGGTTTGAACTGACGACCTGTGGTTCATAGTCCAGTGCTGATCTTAAATTGCCACGCCAGTAGCAGCCCAATATATAACCCACTACACCATCAGAGTTCCTTTGGATTAAGAAGTAATATACACTAGTAATATAACAACTCAACAATAACATCTGTCAATTTTCTTCCTTTAAAAATTATATGATATATAGCTAAGAATAAGGAAATAAGAAAGACCTCTTGAGAAGGAAGGGGGGGAGGAGACTAAGAGAGCTCAGTTTGTACCAAGCAGTGTGCTCTACATGATTTTATGCATAATCTTATTTAGTTATTGCAGATACTCTGAATCTCTGTATACATTATGTCATTTGAGTCTTTATCTACATTATGTCATTTGACTTTAACGATAATTTTGTGACACATTTTACACATGAGAAAACTAGGGTTCAAAGAAGTTGCATAGCATGGCCAAAGTTACACAAATCTAAAGAAAAATGTTTGCATTCTTTATACAGCCATTGTGCCTTGTTGATACAATATTAGCTCATAGCCTTGAAGCTTCATTTTTAAGCATTCAGCCACACTTATTAGCCTGGTTTCTCATCCTAAAAGGATTTTCTATTTCACAAATTAATTTACAACTTGAGAGGAAGGGCAGAAAGAATGCAAGAGCAAAAATAAAGGAGGCAGGCAGGGAGAAGAAAGAAGGAGACAAAAAAATGAGACTAATAAAAAAAAACAGCTCAGTAACTCAAAAGGTATAATTATATGGAAGTATGAACTCTATTTTGAGAAGATACATACTTCGTGCATCTGAGAGAATCATTCTGTGGGAGCTTCAAAAGTTTATTTAAAAAGCAGAATTTAAAGATAATGGAATTTTTCCATGAACTTTTGGAAGTCTTCTCATATATTCAATGCTGGGTAAAGTTTTTCCCCCTTATGTTCTGTAATAGAGGAGGCATTTTTGTAAAACATAATTAATTTGTACAAAGGCACCTTAACTCTCTCCTCTAAGAGTTCTGGGCAAGTGAGGCTCTGGTTTTTTGGTTTTATACTAAATAATTTTTAGAAGACTTAAAACATAAATTTGTTCCTAAACTGAGGCCCTGCACAAAAGGTAACATCCCAATTCAGACCTTGTGTTTACGTCTCTGCCTAACTGAAAGCTGAGGAATAAAGACTACCACCACATCAACTTGGTTGCTGATATGGCTTGAAATCTTTCACTAGAACTACTTAAAAATGGAATTGAAGCATCATGTGAAGCTTCCTGCATTACTGTGGTTTAACTTGAATGCTGCACTTTGTATAAACATAACTCTGTGGTTTAACTTTAGGCGGTTCTCTGTGGCCTTCCCATATAATGGGAATGCGTCAGAAGCACAGCTTCGTTTCCTGTGTAGGCTGGAAACTGTTAACTGAAAAATTGGGAGACAGTCTCAGAGAGCCCTGTGCCATATGTTAAACTAAACTTGATATGAAAAATCATATCAGTTTCTAGTTTCCCGAAGCATTTAAAACAAAAAAAAGGAGCTCAAGCTTTATAAATATGAAAAGCATCTGTCTGCACAGGAAATCCTACTCTGTTATTTTGCAAATGATCTCTACTTATATTTACAAGAAAAATCAGATCTCATGAACTATATAAGCAGTAATACACTATTTTGTTCAACATTTTAAAATATATATTCATAATTCTGTACAGCTGGCTGGACTGTGAACTAATCACCATTGTAAAGAGGTCTCAACAGTGCTGCCCAGCATGTTTCTAAAGCATTTCTTTTTCCAAGTGAAAGGAGACAGAATATTTTGATAGCATGCTGCTAACCTAAACAATTCTATGGGATAACAAGACTTCATCTCACATACTTTGGGCATGTTGTCAGGAGGGATCAGTCCCTCGAGAAGGACATTATGCTTCCTAGAAGGTCAGCAAAAAAGAGAAAGATTGCCAACAGATGTATTGATACTGCAAAAGTGGGCTAACATAGCAATGATTGTGATGATGGTACAACTGGTAGTGTTTCCTTCTGTAGTACATGGAGTCATCAAGAATAAGAACTGATTTGACACACCTAACAACAACAACATAAGATGTTATTTTTATGTTTAAATGCTCCCACCACCAGTTCCAACTCAGGAAGATTCATGAGCAGTCACAACATGCTAGGCACCATGTTCTTTCTAATTTATGACTTCTTAAATCCCTCAGTCTTGGGAGAGTGCTTTCCATAATTGTTCACCTAAATGCAGGTATCTTTAAGTTAATCATCGCTATCCCTTCTTTTAAGAATCTCTCAGTGACTTCCTTCTGACCTAAACCATTCCTCTCATCCCCATTTTCACCTATATTTTGTAATTCCTTTTGCTCTAGACCAACTTTCTATATTGAAAGACACCCTTGCTGTCACACTGATCCATGACCTTCCTAAGATTAACAGCTGTAATCCTTGACCAGAACCCCATTCATTCATTGAAATCTGCAGAGGACCTCACACTGTCTTTATAATGCTCCATATTTTACCAGCAGCTCTTTCTCAGGCTTGACTATAAACACATGGGTCTACTTCATCAATTCAGTGCTCCGGTGTTGACCCTTAATTGTATTTGTTGCTTTCTTGCTTTACATAGTGTACTCAAGGACATTGCCACTAAATATAACTGCTTTTATTATCTACTAGCTGTCCATGCCAATATTACAAACAAAACCCCCTTTAACTTCAAAACCATTCATTTTTTACTTCCAGTTTTCCCCCACCTTTGTCTTTCACTTATTTTTATTATTATTATTTTAATAACCTAAGGCTCCTCTTTCTCAGCTCCATTTATTTCCATTCATTTCTCCAATGTCACATTAATGTCAAGGTCATGGTACTTCAGTTATAGAATTCTTGTCCTCTATGTGGGAGACTGTAGTTTGATTCTCAGCCAGTATACCCCATGTACAGCCACCATCTGTCAGTGGAGGCTTGTGTGTTACTATGATGATGAAAATCTTTCAATGATGCCTCCAAACTAAGACACATTAGGCAGAAAGGCCGGGCCATCTACTTCTGAAATTCAGTCATGAAAACTATGGTTCACAATGGTCCACACTTTAACTAATTATGGAGCTAGCATGGGACCAGTTAATGTTTGATTTCATTATAATTGGCATGAATCAGGTTGAACTCAACCAACAGCTAACAACGGTGTCACCAAATAATGCCTAGATTTACTACCATCTTTGGTTTCAAAGTTTTATTATTCAGTATGCCAGACGAAGCTTTAGGAGAGTATTCTTTTCTCCCTTAGAGATCTTATTACAAGAAGATTAAAATCAGTCTCTTAGATAAAATTATACCTATACATTTCACCTTGCACACTAAAAGATGTGAGCCATGTGCTCCTCGTGGAGTGGGATGGCTTGCTAAACCATTTGCTCATGACAACTGTGTGATTTGTCTCATTCCTGAGGTTGTGTAGATACTAAACTTCTCCCTAAGCCAAAACCTGTATAGGAAGGGAGTTTGACTAACCTAAAATGGGTTGTTCCATAATGAATTAGCCTCAGGAAAGAGTCTATTTTGATGTGTATTCTTGGAATTGGTCCTCCATGTTTACAATTGCCTATATGTCCTTTTCTCTGTGTCTAAATCTCAAGTGGTTGGAGTTTGATTATAACATCATGTGTATAGAGAGGAGTTGTGTACTATTATGGTATGATAATGACAAAAGCTATTTGTTATTTAGCCTTTCTTTCTATCTGGGTGCCGGGGTCTGACCCCGACATAGTTGTCACGAGTTTTTGGTTCACGAGGAGGGGAGATCCAGCGGCGATAGGGATAGCAAAAGAATACACAGACAAACAGAAGAAGGGAGACAATGAGGCACCCCAAAGCCAGGGTGGATACATCACTGGTGGGCAGGCTTGGGACTACAGGCATCATGGCCTCTGCAGGCAGCGACTCACTGCCCTGCAATCTTTAATGCATGCCTTCCAACCGGTAATGCACCGCAATCTTTACTCCATGCCTTCCAACCAGTAATGCACACCTGGGGAGGCTCGGGCCTCTGTTTTATTTAGGGGAGGAGTTTCACACCAAGCTGGGAGGGACTAAAACAGGATACAGCTAACATCAGTAATTTTCCAGACATTCAGGTAACTTTATATTGTACTTCACTGGTTCGAATCCCAGGCCAGAAATTTGGAGTCTCAGGCCCAATTAACATATCTATAGCCCCTGAGGTCAGTTGGGGGAAGTTGAGAGTTCTGCAGGAGACACCGAGGTGAATGGGCTGCACCTGGAAAAGGGATTAGGGAGGATGGATTCTTTGTCTATAGAACAAAGAACTGAGAAGTAGCTAAGATATTTTTAGTTAATCCTTTGGAGAAAGGTTTAACCTTGCAACCTTTAGTCTCGGCTTTAGGAAAATATCACATTTATCTGTGGATTTTCAAAGGCTCCAGTGTATTCATTTAATATATATACCTGAATATTAAGATGAAAGCAATTTTCCATTAACTGCCAGTGGCCTCATTTGTTACACTCAGCCCTAGAGGGCCTCGAACCTCTGACTAGTCTTACACGGTCTGCAACATCTGGGCATTGATAAGAGCCCAATTATCAAACCATCTTTCTAAACAAGGAGAATTAAATCCTAATGCCCTATTGGATTCATTACATGTGTTGAGTTAACTTCTCTCTTATGCATCTAGAATTGGTAGTAGCTACACAAGGAGCTCTGGTAGCGTAGTGGTTACAAATCGGGCTGCTAACCCCAAGGTCAGCAGTTCAAAACTACCAGCTGTTCCAAGGGAGAAAAGATGAGGCTTTCTGCTCCCGTAAAGATTTACAGCCTTAGAAATCTGTAAATCTGTGCAGGGTCACTATGAGTTGGAACCGACTCCAGGGTACTTAACAACAACAAAAACATGCACCATCCTCGTGAAAAATAATGAAATAAGCTGTCAAATCATTTTCTCTCAGGTAAAATTCTCCCAAAGAATTGTTGAGAAAGGCTATATTAAAAAAAGAACATTTGTTAAGTAGGTAATATCAGACATGATGTTAAGAGATCGAAAAGAAAACTTCATAAACTACCATCCTTCCTTTAAAAAATTTACATTTTGCTTTAACAAAACTGAAACTATTGCTGTCCAGTTGATTCTGGCTCATAGTGACTTTGTAAGAAAGAGTGGAACTTGTCCCATAGGGTTTCTAATGGTGGTAGCGTAATGGTTATGAATCGGGCTGCTAACCTCAAGGTCAGTAGTTCAAAACCACCAGCAGTTCCACAGGCAAAAGATGAGGCTTTCTGGTCCCATAAAGATTTACAGCCTCGGAAACCCTGTGCAGGGTTGCTATGGGTCGGAACCGACTGGACAGCACTTAACAACAAAAACAATCTTTAGAAAGATTTAGACTGCTACATCTTTTTCTCACAGAACATCTGGTGGGTTCGAGCTGCCAGCCTTTCTGTTTGGCAGTGAGCACTTAACCACTGTGCTCATTTTTACTTTAGGAGAAATGAAACAAACATATGGGGGAAATAGAGATGAATCAAAATACTATATCAATTGAGATTAAATTACATATATCAAGTTGGAATTTGAAATGGGGGAAAAAATAAATGTGAACTTCAGTAATGCAAGTCTTCAAGGAGAAAGTAGATTTATGTAGAATGTGCAAAATGAAGAAAATTGAATACTTAGTGAAGTTCTCAAATGTAAAGCTGGGAGTGGGAGGAGAGAAGGAGTGATCCAGGGTAGGTAAGAGCAAAACCATAGAGAAGACTGGGTGACAAAGTCAGTATGGAAATCTGCCTGACTTGACTCACACTGACACAACAGTCAGAAACAAAAGACTGAATGAGAGTCACATGCAAGTCATTTTAAACAATCCAAATCTCAAGTCGGACTGTTTTAAAAACTGGATAAATATTCTTTGGGGGTTATGGTAAAGATCAAGTTTATAAAAATAATGTATGTGAAGGTCCTTGAAAATGCACAGGTGTTGAGGAATCCTGGGAAATAGGACTGCATTTCTAGAATAGACACAGATTAGGAAAATCTTTGCCATATGCCTCTTTTTCATAAAAATGGGTGTGAGGAATATTCATGATCACCTATGCTGTGTAATTTGAATTGTTTCTATGAAATTAATCATCTTATCAAAGGCAAAAGCAACTAATGTTATTTTTTTCTCTCACCAACTAAGTATTTTTTCCCTCTCAACTCAATGAAATCATTGAGTTCATTGCTTTTTTCAGTTTCCATTTTAAGAACATGTACAACATTCTTTTATTTCATTCTCAGTATTCTCAGTCAATGTCAGTCAGTCTCGCTTTAATTCCATTTAAGATGACAGGAAAGCATCAAAACCCTATGAGATTTTCCACTATAAATATTAAACTCAGCCTCATTTTTTCAACAATAGAAAAATGAGTAGCGTTTGCCTCTTGGGGTATCAGTTAAGTTCTGGGTTTCCCATGGTGATAGATATTACAGAGTTGATGAAATCCAAGATTATGAAATAGATATGACTACAACACACAGTGTTACTGGAATTTTTAAAATAGGAAACATTCATTTGAGCCTTGGGAAGTCTTGATTATAAAGGGAATATTTGAATGATCCTTCTTATATGTGCATACGTCAATTAGGCAAAGAAATAGAGAGAAAATCCAACTGCAGAAGGAATAGTCCTCAGGTGTTCAGATGAGTCAGGAGGGACCTGACTGCAGTGGAAATCTAATATTTCAGAAATCTAATATTTCATTAAAACTGAAGATGAATGAATATCAGCACATCTATTACACACTGTTTAAATGTTTTACGCATGCTCTATGAGTCTAAATTACATTTAAAAGGCATAATGCTCTGCAAGAATTACATTATACGTTATGCACTTATCTATTTGTTGTTGTTAAGTGCCGTCATATTGGTTCCAATTTACAGCAACCCTCTATAGGATTTCCAAGGAGTGACTGGTGGGTTTGAACTGCCTACTTTGCAGTTAGCAGTCTAGTGCTTATCCCACATTGCCACATATAGTAAAGCTGTAATCAAAATCCAAACATGTGGTTTTAATACTGTCATGAAGTATGATGTTACCTACTTGTAAGCTGACAAATTAGCTTGCTTATTCTTGATTTAAAGGCAAAGGAGTTTATTATTCACAGCAGCAGCCAGAATATCAGCATTTGCATGATTCTCCAAACTCCACAAAGTAGATGTGGGGAGATTATATCTGTGCAATCATACATGGGTGTATTGAAAAGATGAGCCACAAATTTAGGCAAACCAAGAAAAAAATCCCTTTTTCTTTTTATTAACTTAAATCTTAGTCCAAGCTCTTATTCTGCCATACTGACTTGAAATGTAATTTCAGTCGCTTGACTGATTGTGAGAGTTTGGGCAGTAAGCCTACAGGAGCCTGGTGGTACAAAGACTAAGCACTCAGTTAACCACTTCAATATTTATTAAAACCAATGGTGGAGGAGATTATAACCATTGTAATGAAATAAAATGTAGTTTATTGATGGGAAAACTGGTCATCTGCCCTGTAAACTTTCACTCAATTCACAATAAAAACTGGAAAAAAAATAGTGTCTATTCCACAGACAGTTCTTTAACATGACTGAACCAGGAAAAACCTGTATAAGCCCTTGCAAAGTCTTAAAGACAATGGAACAGATCTAGTTCTTACTTGGGGATGGCCTGTATATCACTCGTACTGTGATCTTGAGACCACCACTCAGTAGCCTTGAGATGAAAAAAGAACTCTTCTGTCTTCCATAAGAATCAGAAGAATGTGCACTCACAGTGCATTAGCAATGATCTCCTGTAGGAAATCTTTTAAACTCCATCAAAAACAAAACAAAACCCACTGCCATCAAGGTGATTCTGACTCATGTACTTTACAGGGTTTCTGAGATTGTAAATTGTTACAAAAGCACACAGCCTCATCTTTCTCCCATGGAGGCACTGTTGAGTTTGAATTGCCGGCCTTGTGGTTAGCAACCCAATACCTAACCCACAGTACCACCATGGCTCCTTTCTAAATTCAATAAACCTTTTCAGTATTTCACCCATTCATCTGTCAGTTTGTCATACTTTGGTACCTTGTGTGTTGCTGTGATGCTAGAAACTATGCCATGGGTATTTTAAATAACTGCAGGGTAACCCATGGTGGACAGGTTTCAGCTGAGCTTCCAGATGGAGACAGACAAGGAATAAGGAGAAACAGACTGCTTCCAAATATTTAGTCACTGAAAACCTTATGAATTATAGTGGATCACTGTCAGATAGCACCAGAATACTAAATATTGAATGTTGTTGTTGTTGTCAGGTGCCATCAAGTTGGAACCGACTCATAGCCACCCCATGCACAGCAGAACGAAACAATGTCCGATCCTGGGCCAACCTCACTACCGCTGCCACACTTGAGTCCATCAGTGATGCCATCAGGCCAATCCATCTCGTTAGGGGTCTTCCTCTTTTTCTCCAACCCTCCACCTTACCCAGCATGACATCCTTCTCCAGCGACTGTTCCCTCCGGACAATATGTCCAAAGTATGAGAGACAAACCTTAGCCATCCTGGCCTCCAAGAAGCACTATGTCTGTACTTTTTCCAAAACAGATCTATTGGTTCTTTTGGCAGTCCATGGCACTTTTAGCATTCTCCTCCAACACTACAACTCAAAGTCATCAATTCTTCTACGATCTTCCTTATTCACTGTCCAGCTTTCGCATCCATATGAGGTTATTGAAAACACCATGGCCTGGATCCGGTGCACCTTAGTCCTCAAGCTGACATCTCTGTTCTTCAATACTTTAAAAAGTTCCTATGCAGCAGATTTGCCCAATGCAATACATCGTCTGATCTCTTGACTGCTGTTTCCGCGAGTGTTGATAGTTGATCCAAGAAGAATAGAGTCCTTGACAACTTCAATCGTTTCTCCATTGATAAGAATGTTGTTTATTGGTTTTCCAGTGGTGAGGATTTTTGTTTTCTTGATATTGAGATGCAATCCATATCGAGGGGCTGTGCTCTTTGATCTTCATAAGTAAATGTTTCAAGTCCTCCTCACTTTCAGCAAGCAAGGTTGTATCATCGCCATATCGTAGGTTGTTAATGAGTCTTCCTCCAATCCTGACACCACGTTTTTCTTAAAACATCAGCCAAGATCCATCGGACATCAACAATGCTATCTCTTGTTCCACGGCCTCTTCTGAATCCAGCTTGAACCTCTGGAAGTTCTCTGAATAGCACCATAAAATTGTCAGATATAATGCCTGAAGATGAGCACCTCAGGTTTGAAGGCACTCAAAATACAACTAGGGAAGAGCTGCCTCCTCAGAGTACTGTTGATTGTGATGACGTGAATGGAGTAAAGCCTTCGGAACCTTCATTTGCTGATGGGGCAACTCAAAATGAAAAACAGCTGTAAACATCCATTAATGATGGGAAAATAAAATGTACAAAGTATGAATCTAGGAAAATTGGGAGTTGTCAAAAATGAAATGGAACACATAAGCATGGATTATAAGCATTAATACATTGAAATGGGCTGGTGTTGCCATTTTGAATATGGCAGTCACGTGGTTTACTATTTCTGGAATGACAAATTGAGGAGTGATGACATTGCATTCATCATTAAAAAGAACATATCAAGATCTGTTTTAAAGTATATTGCTTTCTGTGATTTGTTGTTGTTGTTAGGTGACATCGAGTTGGTACCAACCTTATTTGCATGCACAACGGAATGAAACACTGCCTGGTCCTGGGACAACGTCACAAGTGTTGCCATGCTTGAGCCCATT
>NW_006408806.1:2229323-2232491 GCF_000296735.1 Chrysochloris asiatica | reverse complement strand
AGCCTGTTATGTGCAGGTGATATAACCTTGCTTGCTGAAAGCAAAGAGAGCTTAAAATACTTACTGATGAAGATCAAAAAGCACAGCCTCTGGTATGGGTGCATCTCAATGTAAAGATAACAAAAATCCTCATACTGGACCAATAAGCAACATCCATATAAATGGAGAGAAGACTGAAGTTGTCAAAGACGTCATTTTGCTAGGATCAACCATCAACACTCATGGAAAAAGCAGTCAAGAAATCAAATGACGTATTGCCTTTGCCAAATCTGTTTAAGTCTTGAAGAGCAAGTTTGAGGATCAAGGTGCCCCTGACCCAGGATGGTATTTTCAATAACCTCATATGCATGCAAAAGTTGGAATGTGAATAAGGAAAATTGTAGAACAATTGATTAATTTGAGTTATGGTGTTGGAGGAGAATATTGAAGGTACCATGGACTGCCAAAAGAGCAAACAGATCTGTGTTGGAAGAAGTACATCCAGAAGGCTCCTTGAAAGTCAGGATGGCCAGACTTCATCTCTGATACTTTGAACATATTATCAGGAGGGATCAGTCACTGGAGAAGTGTATCATGTTTGATAAAGTGGAGGGTCAGAGAAAAAGAGGAAGATCCCAGTGAGATGGATTGGCACAACATCAGAAGTGATGGGCTCAGGCATAACAATAATTGTGACGTTGGTCCAGGACCAGGAAGTGTTTCATTCTGTTGTGCATAGGTTTGCTGTGAGTTGGTACCAACTTGATGGCACCCGACAACAACAATACGATCTGTTGCTTCTATAGGTGTCAGGCTGGGACAAGGGCATTTTGACTGAGTTTAGAGTCCCTAAAAGCTAAGCCTTAGCCTCCATTGGTGTACCACAAGGTTCCAACTCATAGCAACCCTGCATAAGGATTCAGAAGAGCGACTGGCACTTATTCTACAGTGCCACACCAGGACTCCAATCAAATGGTATTAAATCTTTTAAAATTATTTTTCTTCTCAAATTACAATACACAACATTGATGTTGTTAAGTGTTGTCAAGTCAGTTTTTGATTCATAGCGACCCTGTACAGGGTTTCTGAGGAGTGGCTAGTGGGTTTGAAGTGACTTTGTGGTTAACAGTCCAGTGCTTATTCTGAAACATCACATCAAGACTTCAGCATTGAGTGTGTACAGTTAATTAGTAGAAATGTGCTAATGTGGTATTTCCACATACCAAAGAATTAAATTATAGTTGCCTCCTGCACTTGTATCTGTATCTTCATTCTGATATGTGTGTCTACATTCTCACTTGTACCATCTGATACTGTAAGCTGAAGACCTATAAACCATCTATATAGACCTTTCATTTTTTTAAGAAGTTAATTTTTCTTGTTCAATTACTTTTTTCCTACATTCCCATTTAATCAGAAAACAAAACAAAACATAAAGGACTAAGACTTTATTTGAAAGACAGTAAATATGAATGACCATATTGTTGTTGTTATTAAGTGCTGTCAAGTCAGTTCTGACCCACTGCTGCATAGGATTTCCAAGAAGCAACTGGTGAGTTTGAACCACCGACCTTACGGTTCAAACCATCCTTGCAGTCAAGTGCTTATCCTACAGTGCCACACCAGGACTCCATGAATGATTATTTTTATGTTTAAAATACTAGGTTTTTATATATCTTAAGTAACAATGCCAGCAAAAGATGTAAATACACAATAGTTGTTTAATTACATCTCCAAAGGACATTAAAATATAATTGAAATATAATGGCACATATTTGATGAAGATCAGAAACCGCAGCCTTCAAAAAGAGTTGCGTAACAAAACTAAATTCCTTACAACTGTATCAATAAATTACATCAAGATAAATGAAGATTGAAGTTGTCAAAGACTTCATTTTGTTCAGGTCAACCATCCATATTTATGGAAGAAGCAGTCAAGAAATCAAGTTGCATTAGGCAAATCTGCTGCACAAGACCTCTTTAAAGTCTTGAAGAACAAAGATGTCAGTTTGAGGATGCATGTGAAAGTTGGACAGTGAATAAGAACAACCACAGAAGAATAGATTCATTTGAGTTATGATGTTGGAGGAGAATATTGACAGTTATATGGATTGGCACAGTGGCAGCAGCAATGGACTCAATCATAACAACTATTGTGAGATTGGTGCAGGACCAGGCAGTGTTTCGTTCTGTTGTGCGTAGTGTTACTATGAGTCTAACGTTATGATGGTACCTAACAACAACAGCATGGCATGTGTGTATGCAAACTAAAAATATTTTTAAAAGTCTCTATGTGTTTTAATGAGGTACTGGTATTTTACTGTAGAATAAGCGCTAGACTGCCAACTGAAAGGTTGATGATTCAAACCCACCAGTCACTCCTTGGAAACACTATATAGAGTCGTTATGAGTTGGAAACAACTTGATAGCACTTAATAACAATATGTGCTTTAATTATTTTATCAACATAAGAAAAGCTTACCAAATTTAGTATGCCTCATAGGAAAAGAAAACTGCTGTACCAGGATTGGTATAGTATGTAATGTTTGAAATGCATATAAATTAGAACCAATAAGAATTGAATTAAATTTAAAAGGTTAATAATTTTATAACATGTATTGTATTTTTGGAGTCCTGGTGTGGTGCTGTGGGTTAATGTGCTGAACTATAAAGTCAGTTTGAACCACAAGGTTGGTGGTTCAAGCTAACCAGTCATTCCTCAGAAACCCTATACTGGGTCTCTATGAATTGGAACCAACTTGATGGCACTTAACAACAACAAATTATGTTTTTATTATGAATTACATATAACACTTTTATTTCTTGTTGTTAGGTGCTGCCCAATGGTTCCAATTCGTAGTGTACAACAAAACAAATGCTGTCTCTCCTGCTCTATCCCCACAATTGAGCCCATGTTGCAGCCACTCTGTAAATCCATCTCGTTGGGGTGGGGGAAGTCTCCATCTTTTTCACTGACCCTCTACTTTACCAAGTATGATGTCCTTTTCCAGGAACTGGTTTCCATGATAACATGTCCAATGCACATGAGATGAAGCCTGGCCATTGTCACTTCTAAGAGGCATTCTGGCTTTACTTCTTCCAAGAGAGATATGTTTGCTCTTCTGGTAGTCCATGGTACTTTCAATATTCTTCGCCAACACCATATTTCATATGCATCAATTCTCCTGT
>NW_006408806.1:2211146-2228548 GCF_000296735.1 Chrysochloris asiatica | reverse complement strand
GCTAGAACTTTCCCAGTGAAGGAGCCTCCATGCAGAGCCTTTGCATTGCACAAGACCATAGATGGAATCCTGATCCCCATCCAGAATCTTCTGAGGTGGGAAATTTCCACTTGAAAGTACAAACAGACCAGTCTGAAGCAGCTAGAAGAACAGAAGATACTTCTTGAAAGAAAGACCAGAAGGAAAAATCAAAAACAATAACAGCAGTCCAATTGACTACCACAAGAACAAGCAAGTTGTTCCACCAGAAGACATCAAGGCAAGTGGTCAGGTCACCTCAAGGCAAACCCCCTTTCAAAGACTGAAACTCAAGTGGAATACATGAGTAGGCATGTAGTCTTGCTGTTCACCACATTGATCACCGATAAGGGAAAGTTGAGGGAAAAAACAGCAATGAAGTTGTGAGCTAAGTCCAACCACATTCAATAGACTCCTGTTAACCTGGATTGAGACCTGGTTAACCAGCAGTATGACGAGACCTGGGACTCCTGGACCCAAGGGCAGGGACATGGCCCCAGAGGACTAGAACAGAATGTGACGTGTCCAGCTGATACGGGGGGAGATGCACAAGAACACCCACACTTGCAGATAGTACCCATTTGACCTGGCATCAATGGCTGGATGATAAGAAAACGACTAGAGGAAGAAAGAAGAGGAAAACAAAACAAAACAAAAGAATAACCCACTACAATTGGATGAACTTGACCTATGCTTGTGGATGCAGTATGACAAAGGAGTGAACGAATCTTTACAGTGAGGATCATCACCACTCCCTCAGTACACAGGGTCAACAAGGATGGGGAACTTAGACATTGGCTACCCAAAATGGGGGCAGGGCAGGGCGGTTTACAAAGGCAGGAAGTGACTGGCTTACAAGCTTTCAATATGGAACCTAGTTCCAGAGGGTACAGGGAAAGGTAAAATCTCCTCTGAGTTGTTTCCAACCTGTCTGGATGGGGCTGATAAAAGGTGAGGAGGATAAGACTCCTGTGGTTCAATAGGGAAAGATTACTATCAGGTCTGACAGTGAGTGATGGAAATGTAAATATAAACGTTTTGTAACAAAAGGAGGGGAGTAGCTGATTTTTTCAGTCCAGGAGCTGAGATCCCTGGAACCATCAAGGAAGAAAAGCTAAGTGCAGGACCCTGTCTGGGGAGGCAGTGACACTAGGGATGGAGGCAGAGATGATGTGGAGAGAAGGAGCGGCTTCATCTGGACTCGGGGAGGGAGAGGGGCTGTGTGCTGGCAGCTGGGGGTTAGGTGTGCACGATGTACAGTTTGCTTGTTTGATGATGCATGCAGGGGAATGTAATCATTGCAATGAAACATAATACGATAGGATGAATGTAAAGATAATTTTCTCCCATGTAAACTAACACATAATTCACAATAAAAACTTTATAAAAAAAGAAAAAAAATACCATGGTTTGAGGCAGGAACACATTAGTCTTCTAAGTGACATCTATGCTCTTTAACACTTCAAAGAGGTCTTTTGCAAAAGATTTACCCAATGCAATACATCATTTGATTTCTCAAATGTTTCTTCCATGAGATTTCAACCAAGATCCATCTGATGTCAACAATGAAATCGCTTGTTCTGTGTCCTCTTCTGAATCCACATTGCATTTCTGACAACTCCCTGTCAATGTACTGCTGCAACCATTTTTAAATTATCATCAGCAAAATGTTACTTACATGTAATATTAATGATATTATTCAATAATTTCCACATTCAAAAGGGTCACTTTTCTTTGGAATGGGCACATGTGTATAACTTCCAGTCAGTTGGCCAGATAGCTGTCTTCCAAACTTTTTGGCATCAACCAGTGAGTACTTTCTGTGCTGCATCCATTTCTTGAAAGATTTCATTTGGTGTTCTCTCAATTCCTGGAGTCTTGTTTCTTTAGTTTTTTGGGTTCTTTTTGATAATGTCTTCATTACACCTTAAAATTCTCCTTCAATATTTGATCATATGCTACCTCCTGAGATGGCTGTATGTCAACCAGTTCAATGACTATTGTGTATTTCTTCCACCTTCTTTTAATGCTTCCTATATCGTTCAATATTATATATATTATAAAATCTCAATATTATAACCTGAAGCTTGAATTTTTTCTTCACTTCTTTCATCTTGAAAAATGCTGAGTGTATTCTTCCCTGTTGGTTTTTTAACTCGAGGTCTTTGCACATTTCATTTTAATACTATACTTTGTCTTTGAGCTATCCTTTCAAATTTTCTGTTCAGCTCTTTTACTTCATCATTTCTTCCATTTGCCTTAGCTACTCTATGTTCAAAAGCAAGTTTTAGAGTTTCTCCTGACTTCCACTTTTATCTTTTCTTTCCTGTTTTTTTTTCAATGACTCATTTTTTTTCTTTCTTTTTTAATGTATGATGTTCTTGATACAACTCCTCTGATCTTCAGTCATTATTGTTCAATGTGCCAAATTTCTTATTGAGATGGTCTCTAATTTCAGGTGGGATGTATCCAAGGTCGCTTGACTCTCATGAACCTGTTTAAATTTTCTTCAGCTTCAACCTGAACTTGAATATGAGCAGTTAATGGTCTGTTCTGCAGTTGGTCACTGGCCTTGTTTTGGTTAATGATATTGAGCTTCTCCATTGATCCCTATGAATTCAGGATGTGAATCTTTGCATTCCATTTCATTTTTGACAACTTCCAACTTTGTTAGAGCCACACTTTTTACATTTCGTGCTCCAAATATTTGTTTGTCCTCATGTTGAATCCTGTTTCATCAGCAAATGAAGGTCCCCAAAATTTTGTTCCATCACATCACTTTGAGGAGGCAACAGCACTTTGTCAGTCATATTTTAAGTGCCTTCAGCCTGAGAGGATCGTCTTCAAACACTATGTCGGACAATGTTTCACTGCTATTCATCAGGTTTGCAGTGGTGAATACTTCAAAAGCTGACTCCTTATTCCTTCTCCCTAGTCTGTTCTTAATCCGGAAGCTTCACTTACACCTTTCTACCATGGGTGACCCTGCTTGTAATCGAAACAGTAGTAGCATAGCTTCCAGCATCACAACATCATGCAAACAACCACAGTATGACAAACTGAAAGATGTGGGGTGGGAGGTCGGGGGGTTTATTACATTTTATTATGTAAATATGTATTGATTTATATTCAGAAAATAATCTAAAACCGTGTACTTCTTAAAAGGTGCTTCTTGCTTAACATTTAGAGCTGTAAAAAATGAATTTGAGAAGCTTGGAAGGCAGGAGAATATAGCAGAATTAAATCTTACACATGTAGAATTGGTTTATTAGGTTTAATCCAAAATGAGTCTAGGAGTTTTTGAGCTTACTCTCTCTGTCCCTATGTACAATTGATGGTTTGTTTATTTTTATTGAAGTTGCTTTTAAATTTACTTTAGGTGAATGCTAAAAACAAAACAAAACAAAAAAACTATTAGTTCTGGAAATATTATAATTTTGTTCAATTTCATTTAAATGTAATATTAGTGCTAATATTGATGTTTTATGTACAGTATTTCTCTGGAGGTGAACAGGCTTTATCTCCTAGTTTATAGAGAAATGAACCCATTTCTAAGCAAGTAGATTTTCATCAATGCACATGGATGGACCTGAAGACACACAGACACTCAAAGAGAAAGACCACCACACCAGTTGTCATCACATTGATTCCAACACCTAGTCACTTATGTGTGACAGAGTAGAATTGTGCTCCATTAGATTTTCAATGATTAATATTATGGGTGGACTCTGTGTGGACTGAAACAAAAATGAGCATGCAAGCATGCACACAGACACACACAAATCTTATTTTTCTTCAACTTATAGAACAACAGACATAATTATAAAAGGCTGGATTGTGAGTATGGCAGAGAAGAGACTGTCCTGACTAAAGAGCTGTATTCTGAACATTTCAAATTCTGAAGTTAACTGTTAACTTCCCTAACAAGCCCCATAATTGTGAGATGATCTGTGAGTTCTATGTGACCACTTCAGTGAATTACTGAACTCAGCAGAGATGTAGAGAGTACTGGGAGGGACAGCTTGTGTCAGAATAGTTAAAGAAGACTGGAGGCGGGAGGCATGTCTAATCTTTGCTTCAGAAGAATCGACTTTGGACTGCTGCTTCTGATTCTCCTCCTTCCCCCACTGTGAAATCAAAGGAGGTCAGATACCACCCTCCACACCATTCTTACAAACATTTAACATTTATTTATTTTTAACTATTTTAACTCTACATACAGATCTGGGATTCTGTATTAAATAGAGTCTTCAAGTCATTCAGAATTTTAGAAAACTGAATACTGAATGACTTGAAGACTCTCTATTTAATACAGAAGCCTAGATCTGTATGTACAGAGTTAGGACATTTGTTGTTGTTAAGTGTCGTCAAGTTGGTTTCAATTCATAGCAACCCTGTATTGGGTTTCCAAGAAGCAACTGATGATTTTAAACTGCTTACCTTACAATTCAAACCAACCTTGAGATCAAGTGCTTATCCTAGGGGCGCACAGTAGAATTCCATTTAGGTCACTAAGGACAGAAAACAAAATGCTAAAGAGTTACCTAGTAAACATTCTAGGTTATTAATGAAGTCATCCAGATAACTATTCCTTTGTTGTCGTTGTTGAGTGCTGTCAAGTTGGTTCCGACCCATAGCGACCCTGTATGGGGTTTCCAAGGAGCGGCTGGTGAGCTTGGACCACTGAACTTGCAGTTCAAACCAATCTTGCAGTCCATCACATTAACCCACAATGTCAAAGCCAGGACTCAAACTATTCCTGTACTGAGAGGAAAAATACCAGGGTTTGACTGGGCCTGCACAAACCACATATTACCATGTGATGAATGTAAGACATTCTAAGATAAAGTTTGGCACAAAGACAACTTAAATGAAGTAGTTCTTTAGAGATTTGCAGGGACTGGGAGGTGGCAGACACAGACACAGAAGTTAACTAAGATCTAATTAAAGGCAAAGACATTTCAGCAGAGAGGCAGAAAGACCAGAAATACAAAAGCTTCCAAGCCTTTGTGAGTCAGCAAAGCAGGGCCACCTACTGTGAAAGCTGCTGCAGCTGGAGGGTCTATTTCAGCAGTAATGAGAATAATACCAACATAGAGAGACCTCTAGTTTGAGGACTAGAAGGTGATAAGGCACAAAAGATTATAACCTGTTATCTATTTAAAAATATAATTTGTAGTGAACACTCTAAATTTGACCTTTAATTTATAGTAGGAATTTGGTACATTGTTAAAAGAACTAGAGTTTAGAAATGATTCCTTCCAAAAAGTGTCTACCCTTCCACACAGTAGATACTCCCCAAAACTGCAGGAGTCTTGCTAGTACAATTGTTAAGGATTAGCTGCTAACTGAAAGGTCAGGGTGGGAACTCACCAGCTGTTCTGCAGAAGAAAAGGCCGGGCAATCTTCTCCCATAAAGATTTCTGTCTCAGAAACCCTATGGGGCAATTCTACTCTGTCACATAGGACCACTGTGAGTCAGAGTTGACTTGATGACATACAGCATCATCACCCAGATACAAGGGTACAAGAAGACCCACTAAGGTTATGAAATCTAAAGTGTAGAGAGTCAGTCTTCAATTCCATGTCAAGAATCTTTGGATATTTATTAGTAGTACAATCAGACAAACCTCAGTTACATTAGAATTTTAAAAGAGCTGCAAGGGGTTTTAAAGAAGAGTTTCATTACATATCTATGCCTAGAGAATAGTGCTTGCTGGATTAAAAAATTCCTGTTAAGGAGAGTTGTGGTGGTGGCGGTTATGTTCCATGAAGTCGGTTCTGACTCATAGAGACCCTGAATAGGGTTTCCACGGCTATAAATCTTTGTTGTTGTTGTTGTTGTTAAGTGCCGTGGAGTCGGTTTCGACTCATAGAGACCCTGCACAAGGTTTCCGAGGCTGTAAATCTTTACGGGAGCAGAACGCCTCATCTTTCTCCCGCGGAACCAGTCTTTACAGGTGCAGAAAGTCTCACATAGCTCCTGCAGCCACTGGTAGTTTCAAACTGTTGGCGGCTGTGAGATTAGCAGCCTGACTCATAACCACTACACTGCCAGAGCTCCTTATTAAGGAGGGTTTGTTGTTGTTGTTGTATACCGTGGAGTTGGTTCTAACTCATAGAGACCTAGTATAGGGTTTCTGAGGCAGTAAATCTGCCTCGGGAGCAGAAATCTTCATCTTTCTCCTGCGGAGCAACTGGTAGTTTTGAACTGCTGACCTTGAGGTTACCAGTCCAACTCGTAACCACTACGCTACTGGGTAATATATAATGTCTGGTCCTAGTTCCCTTGGCCTGGTCTCTGCGCTGCCCAGGTACAAAAAAGGTTACAAAGCTCTTTTAGTTCTGCTGATAAATGATCAAAAGAGCACTCCACCCCACTATAAACCTCAGCCTGGAGGTGCTCAGCTCTAGCTCCCTGGGCCAGCAAACCTTGATCCCCAATTAAGTGCCTAGAAGGACCACTCCACAAGTGAGCTTCCTACCAAAGGCACTTAGTTTTACTTACACCCTAAGCTGGGAAACCTGCCACCCAGTCTTGTGCTCTGAATCTGGATTCAGCAGTTGATACTTCTCTGCCATTTCTACGGTGTCCCTAGATGGAAAATGTACAAAGATCTAAGGGTCCAATAGACATTCTCCACCCCCAACTCTTCTTTCTTGATGGTAGTGGGATACCTTCCTCTGCTGTTACATGGCTCATTTTATATACAGCAGGATGGCAAAAGTGACCAATCATTAAGTTAGCTTCCCAAGTATTGACCGTCACAATTAACCTTGTTAATAATCACTCACACCAAAGGATATAATCCTACCTTCTCTTTCCCAGACTCACTTGGTGAAAGTTACAAAGACTATGGCTAGAAGAGTCATATTAAGTAATTCACTGCACTGTAATACTTTTGAATAGATGTTGTTGTTAGGTGCTGTCCAGTTGATACCGTCTCATAGTACACAACAGAATGAAGCACTGCCCAGTTCTGTGACAACCTCACATGCTTGAGCCTTGACTATTTAGAAACCAAATATTTAGCAATGTCAATCTAGTTTTTTTTTCCCTTTACAAACTTGTTTCATTTGTTGATTTTTCTCCCCCTTTACCATGATAAACTCAGCCTTTCTAGCAAATACACTTATATGAAACCTCTTTGTGACAAAGCTGATCCTTGTGGTTGTCTGAGTTTAATTCATCCCCTTGTCAGGTAAGATCAGATTGTCGTGTAAATCCACTTTTTTGAAGGATTTTTTTTTTAACTCTGTCAAATTTTTTGTTTTTTGTGTTGTTGGTTTATTAATCCTGGTGTGGTGCTGCAGGGTAATGCACTGGATCATAAGCACAGTTTGAACCATAAAGCTAACGGTTCAAATTCACCAGCTGCTCCTTGGAAACCCTATACAGGGTTGTTATGAGTTGGAAGCAAATCGACAGCAATTAACAACAACAACAAGGATGTCTAATTTAATGTCTTCTCTATATCTTAATTAAGGAGCCCTGGTGGCATAGTGGGTATAATAATCTTTATTATACTCGTGGAGGCAGTGCTTTAAAACTAAGAAACAAAATGTTTTCTACTAGAAAACAAAGATGCTTTCATGGAAAATTTAATCTAACCTCTGTGCTACATTGCTGCTTTTTAAAAATTGCAATTCTCTTAATCATTTAAAAATCTATGATAATCTATATCAATATTCATTATTCTGTCACTTTGTGAGTCTAATGGAGCAGGAACAGCTGTTGTCTGGTCTCTTAATAACTGCAACAGGGCCTTTCAGAACAGCACACCCAAGGTGCACAATGCTAAATTAATTGAAAATTGGTGGTCTGAGAATTAGAGACACTCTTATGGCATGTAAACATTTATTCAGCATCTAAAGTAATTGTAACGCATTAAACCAATAGTATTACTTCTTTCGGCAACTAGACGAAATCTTAATTGATCATCAATTGTAATAAAAGGACTAAATTTGAAGTTCTGAATGTATAACCAGGAAAATTAAATCAGACACATAAATATTTTTTAAAAGACAAATAACTGGAAGCTAAATTGCTTTAGATTGCATTGACCTAATCACTGTACCTTTGAAACCTGCCCCTAATTGAGAGCAATTGATTTACTCTTCCAGTTTTCCATTAAAACCTACCAGACACCAAGTTCAAAATATTATGAGCCTTTGCCAAATTATTCTGCAATTGAGCTTTCTTTTGGGACCCTTAAATGATGACTAAGGCAGAAGCAAGGTAGGAAATTAGTACTCGATGAATTTAAGCCTTGAAAATTAAAGTGACATCATTTTTACTCCCTTTGGAGAAGACAGTAAAATAATGGAAGTAATTTTTAGAATAAAACAGTTGAATCCACTTAAAATTCTGGTAGCTCCCTATCGATGTACTGCTGCAACTGATCTTCAGCAAAAATTTACTTACATGTGATATTGCTATAGTTTGATGATTTATGCACTCCGTTGGATCACATTTTGTATTTGTTGCTTGCTTTTAGGTGCTGTCAAGTCAATTCTGACTCAAAGCAACCCTATGCACAACAGAAGGAAACACTGCCCAATCCTGTGCCATCCTCACAATCGTTGTTAAGCTTGAACCCATTGCTGTTGCCGCTGTGTCAATCCACCTTGTTGGGGGTCTTCCTCTTTTTCTCTGACCCTCCACTTTATCCTTCTCCAGAGACTGGTCCCTCCTGACAATTTGTCCAAAATATGAGAGACAAAATCTAGCTGTCCTAGCTTCCAAGGAGCATCATGATTGTATTTCTTCCAAAACAGATTGTTTATTCTTCTAGCAGTCCTTGGTACTTTTAATATTCTCCTCTAATACCATACCTCAAATGCATCAATTCTTCTTGGTCTTGCTTATTCACTGTCCAACTTTCACATGCATATGAGACTACTGAAAATACCAAGATTTGGATCAGGGTCCCTTTAGTCTTCAAACTAAATCTCTACTCTGAAACACCTTAAAGAAGTCTTGGGCAGCAGATTTGCCTTTTGTAAAATGTCATTTCATTTCTTGACTAACGCTTACATGAGTGTTGGCCAGTGGATCCAAGCAAAATGAAGTCTTTGACAACTTCAATCTTTTCTCCATTTATCATGATGTTATGTATTGCTGCAGTGGTAAGGATTTTTGTTTTCTTTACATTGAGGTGCAACTTATACTGAAGGCTGTGGTCTTTGATTTTAAACAGTATTTTCAGTCTTCTTAGTTTTCAGCAAACAACTTTTTGTATTAAATGACACCAAATCACCCCTCCCATGGCACACTCTGCTTCTCATCTCAGTTTGATAATTCATTGCCCTGGCTACACAGAACTCAGACACCATACTCACCGTCATTGCTTTTATTAGGGAAGTTAACAGGTTACAAGTGAGGACCAGAAAATGCACAGTACATGGTTCCTTCAGTCAAGACAGCCTCTCCTCGGCCATGCCAACAGGCAGGCTTCTCTTTGGGTAACAAAAGCAAAGCTTGTTTGTTGTTGTTGTTGTTAAGTGCCATCGAGTCGGGTCCGACCCATAGCGACCCTGTACAGGGTTTCCGAGGGTGTAAATCTTTACGGGAGTAGAAAGCCTCATCTTTCTCCCGCGGAGCGGCTGGTAGTTTCGAACCGCTGACCTTAAGGTTCGCAGCCCGATTCGTAACCACTACGCTACCAGAGCTCCTTGTTTAGGCTACTGATAAATGCCACAGGATATACTGTTCCAGCATAACCTCATCCTAAAAGTACTTGGCTCTAGCATGGTGGGTCAGCAAATCTAGCCCCACCCCACCCCCAATTAATTATCTAGAGGCAACCCATTCCGCAAGAAATACTCCTGCCCAAAGTCAGGAGCTTTACTTGCTCTGTGGGCAGGGGAAACCTACCACTCTATCTCATGTTCTGGCTCTTGATATTTTTTCTTCAGTTCTTTCAGCTTGAGGAATGTTAAGCATGTTCTTCCCTTTTGGGTTTCTAACTCCAGGTCTTTGCTAATTTCAATATATTGCTCTACAATTTCTTCTCAAGTTGCCCTTTGAAATTTCTTGCCCAACTCTTTTACTTCCTCATTTTCTCCAGTTGTTGTAGTTTCTCTACTCTCAGAAGAGCAACTTTCAGAGTCTCTTATGATATCTACTTTGGTCTTTTCTTTCTTTCCAGTCTTTTAAATAAAATGTTGCTTCTTTCAGGGATAATGTCCTTAATGTCATCTCCTAACTCTTCTGGCCTTTGGTGTATAATTCATAAAATCTGTTCTTCAGATGGTCTCTACATTCAGATGGCGTATACTCATATTTTGGCTCTCTTGAACTTACTTTAATTTTCTTCAGATTCAGCCTGAACTTGCATATGAGTAATTGATAGTCTGTTCCACAATTGACCCCTAGCCTTGATTTGTCTAATGTTGGCACTTTTCCATCATCTCTTCCCACAATTTGATTCCTGTGTATGCCATCTGATAAGGTCTATGTATACAGTCACCATTTATGTTGTTGAAAACAGTATTTGCGATGAAGAAGTAATTTTGGTTGTTGTTAAGTGCCAGGGAGTCAGTTCCTACATATAGCGACCTAGTATAGAGTTTCTGAGGAGCGACTGATAAGTTTGATCTGCTGATCTTGAGGTTAGCAGTTCAGTGCTTATCCTACAATGCCACACTAGGACTCCAAAAAAAGTCATTGGTCTTGCAAAATTCTGTCTTTTGATTTCCAGTATCATTTCTATCACTAAGGCCATATTTTCCAACTGCTCATCCTTTCTCTTTGCCTCTAACTTTCACAGTTCAATCACCAGTAATTACCAATGCATCTTGAATTCATGTTTGATCATTTCAAACTAAAGAAGTTGGCAGAATTCTTCAAATTCATCATCATTGGCTTTAGTAGTTTTGTGTAAATTTGAATAACAGTGAATTAACTGATCTTCCTTGTAAGCTTATGGGATATTATCCTATCACAGACACACAGTATTGCCCTCAAGATAGATCTAGAAATGTTCTTTTTGACAATAAATGCAATGACATTTCTCTTCAAATTTAATGTTTTCAGCATAGGAAATCTTCTGAGTGCCTGATTCAAAATGGCCAGTACCTGACCATTTCAGCTCACTAATGCCTAGGATACTGATCTTTATGCATTCCATTCCATTTCATTTTCCTAAATTCATACATTCCATGTTCTGATTACTATTGGATGCTTACAGGTATTTCTTGTCATTTTGAGTTGTGCCACATCAGCAAATGAAGGTCCTGAAAGCTTTGCTCCATTCACATCATTATTGTCAATTCTACTTTGATGAGGCAGCTAGTCCCCCTTCACATTTTAAGTGTCTTCAAACCTGACTTTATCTTCCAGCACTATATCTGATAATGTTCCACTGCTATTTATAAGGTTTTAAGTGGTTAACCATTCAGAACTGGTCTGCCTCTTTTCTTTCTAGTCTGTCTGAGTCTGGAAGCTCTGCTGGAACCTATTCACCATCTGAGCATGAGGAAGAGTTAAACTGCACAGGAGGAAAGAGAATAGAGTCCCAGACAGCAGATTTTCTCCTGTATCTGGTCCCAGTTTGGGGAGATAAGAAGATTTAATTTTTCAACAAGTTTAAATTTTTGATAAGAATCTGGGACCAGATTTAAATGATTTAATCAAGATTATGCTACCAACCTAAAGTTACATTAAAACTTTCTATTACTTAAGATACCAGAGGGAACCTGGTGTGGTGCTGTGGGTTAATGTGCTAGACTGCAAAGTCAGGTTGGTTCACAAGGTCGGCACTTCAAAATCACCAGCCTGTTCCTAGGAAACCCTATAAAGGGTCACTATGGGTTGGAATAGACTTGACAGCACTTAACAATAACAACAACAAGTTGCCAGAGAGGCCAGACTTCCTGTCTTTGCCAAGGATGAGAGAAAACCACCCACCCTGGAAAGACTTTACTGCAGTAAGATTGCTTTAATAATTTTGTCCCTTGAATCCTAAATGTTTAATGTATGAGTTCCACAATAATTTTTAAGAATCCAATTTTTCCCAATACAAATATTGTATTCGGAGTTTGTGTGGTTTCCTAATTAGAAATATGACATACTATTGCTTTGTATAACTAGAGCAAACATAGGCACCTAGACTTTGAAATTGTGGTTGTTGTTAACTGTCTCAAGTCAGTTCCAACCCTGTATAGGTTACAAGACTTTAATCTTTGTAGAAACAGAAGACTTGATCTTGCTCCCAACTCTGTGATTAGAGTAGATAAATAAATCATTATGTAATATATAATATTTAAAATTCATACAACATAGCATTGAGAGTATACAATGTTCACTTATAGTAAGCTTACAGATTCACAACTGAACCAATAAATACCATGATAAGCAGAAAAAAGATTGAAATTTTCAAAGATTTAATTTTACTTGGAGCCACAATTGTCTGGGTTTCCTAGAAAAGCAAAACTAGTGGTACTTTGTGTATGTAGAGAGCAGTTTATATCAAGGAAGTGGCTCACACAGCTGTAGAGGTAGGAAAGTCCCAAGTCCAGGTCAGATGAACCAAGATGAGTAGGCAGGCAGGTAGCTGATGGCTCTCAGGATTGACAGGTAATTGAGCAGGCCACTGGCTCAAATCCAAAGAACCAGAGGTCAGAGGACAAGCCAGATGCAAGATCCACACCCAGCAGAAAGCAAACAAGTTTTGCCTGAGGATCTAATAATTGGAAGCAGGACAAACATTCTTTCAATTGTTTGGCTGTTCATAGTGGAAGTCATCATAGAGTTAATTCATTGTATTAAATCTCATTATGGAGATCTGTTTTGGAAGAAGTACAGCCAGAGTGCTCCTTGGAGGCCAGGATGGCTAAGCTTCGTCTCTCCTACTTTGGACATATTGTCCGGAGGAAACATTCGTTGGAGAAGGATGTCATGCTGGGTAGGGTGGAGGGTCAGAGAAAAAGAGGAAGACCACCAACGAGATGGATCAGCCAGGTGGCATCATTGATGGACTCAAGTGTGGCAGCGGTAGTGAGGTTGGCCCAGGATGGGACATTGTTTCGTTCTGCTGTGCATGGGGTTGCTATGAGTCGGTTCCGACTCGATGGCACCTGACAACAACAACAACAACAACAACAACATGGAGAAACTACATCTCAATTGCCAGACCACTGAGAATCCCAGCCCAGTCAAATAGATACAAAACCTTAATTATCAAAACAATCAATGTTGATAGAAGCAAAAGTCAAGAAATCAAATGACATATTGCATTGGGCAGATCTGCTGCAAAGCATCTCTTCAAAGTGTTAAAGAGCAAAGTTGTCACTTTGAGAACTAAGGCATGACCAAGCCATGGTATTTTCAGTTGCCTCATATGCATACAAAAGCTGGGCAATTACTAAGGGAGATGGAAGAATTGATACCTTTAAATTATTGTGAATATTGAATATACTATGAACTACCAGGAAAACAAATCTGCCTTAGAAGTATAGCCAGAATGCTCTTTAGAAGAAAGAATGGCAAGACTTATTTGGACATACTGTCAGGAGGGACCAGTCCATGGAGAAGGAAATGCTTGGCAAAGTGGAGGCTCAGCAAAAAAAGAGGAACACCTTCAAAGAGAGGGATTGACACTGTCTGCAACAATGGGCTCAAACATAAACAATTATGAGGCTAGTGCAGGTCCAGGCAGTGTTTTGTTCTGTTGTAGTTAGGGTCCCTGTGAATCAGAACTGACTCAACAGTCAGCACATAACATAACAACAACAGACTCAAATCCATTTTCATTTTTAGAAAAGGAAGTGTGCTCTGAATGGCTGGATGACGTCTTTTTCCTACACATGAGACAAGAACCAAAATAAACTCCAGAGTATATTCGCATGCTTCCTTCAGCAGAGGCCAAATAATTATAACAGGTTAGCCTTGGGGACAAGAATTTTAAGACAAGTCTAAATATCATATTTTAGTCAATCAAATTATTTCCTGCATCTTTTTCAAGTAATATGCATTTCTTGGGTGCTTACTCTGTTACAAGACATCGTATCAAGCTCTCAGCATATATTATCTCATTGAATCCTTATAAGTAGTTAATCTAGAACTACAAAACTATTTCCCTCCACTGATGAAAGATACATTTTTCTTTATCTCTTATTACTCCTCATTTACATTTGGTTTCTTTCTCACCTGTAGTTTGGTATTGCTTAAATAGTCAAAGCTAGCATTATGTCTAAATAATTGCTTCCCAACCAGTGAAAATCATGCTTAGTGAAAAGTAGTGATTTTTAAATGGAGAGGATAGTTTTCCATAAATTGTTGCCACTCGTGAATTACTTCTTACTTAGCATTTTCTTCCTATTCATGTCCTTGGTAAATGGGAATAAAACACAGGAAGGGTAAATGGGAATGAGCCACAAGGTTGAATCCAAGACCAGTGACACATAAGATACCAGCCTTTAAGATACATTCTGTTTAGTTCACTAATTCCCATTTATATAATTCCCACTTGTAAGAAATTTTCTTAGGAATATAGTCAAAGATACAAATCAAGACATATCATCAATGATGTCCAATCCGGTGCTGTATACAACAGTAAAAAGTTTAAAACAGTGTAAAGGACCACTGGTAGAAACTTAACTAAGTATGTTGATTAATAAAAAGGATTACTATGTAGTCATTAAAGTATGTATGTGTTTTAGAAGCATTTTACCATTTTATTAAAATGTTAAAGCTATATTCTAAGTAAAAAACATTATGGACCAAGTTATACTATATTTTAATATATAAATGCAAGACATAATATGTGTTTATAAAACATTGAAAAAATGTTAGTAGATGCCCTTTCGGTTGTAAGATTTGGAGCTATTTTTGTTTTCACCTGTTTTTTTTAATTATTCTTCAAGTATTTTTATATTAAACATATAAATTTAAATAGCAGAAAGACTACTCATAATGAGGTAGACTTCAGTTTTATCTAGCAAACACTTATTGGTAGCCTGTTATGCATATATGTTCAAAAAACATTTCATTAATGAATCACGCAAATAGCTGTAGGTAAAAAGAATATTAGAACATGCACCCTGCTCTTGGGGAGCTCACAATTTAACAAGATGAGCATATCTTTAATTAATCAAAACAATTAATTCCAATGTTGATGGAATAAGACATAAAGTACAATAACAATACAAAAATGGGTGTGGCTACCTTAATCAAGGAAAGTCATCGAGTAAAACACATGAGCTGTATTTAAATAGTATGTATTTAGGCACATTTTAGTTTGTTGTTGTTGTTAAGTGCTGTCGAGTTGGTTCCGACCCATAGTGGCCCTGTAAAGGGTTTCCCAGTTGCAACTGATGAGCTTGAACCATCGACCTTACAATTCAAACCGACTTTGTAGTCCAGTGCATTAACCCACAGCGCCACACCTGGATTCCTGTTGGAGTTTCAAAGATGGAAATAAAGAAAGTATTCAGGTGGAATATATTAATATATAAATGCATGGAGGCATTTACTGTAATGGAAAGTAAAAGAAAACAAGTCAAAAGAGCTGAAGATAGAGAGGGAAAAAACAGTAGGGCTAGAATATAATGGGTTCTTGAAGCATTAAGGGTAGAGATTCTAGAGTTTCACTGTCCAATATGGAAGCCACTAGCCACAGTGACTATTGAACACTTGAAATGTCGCTAGTCTAAATTGAGATGTGCTAAATGTATAAAATATAGTAATGGATTTCAAATATTTCATATTTAAAGAAATGCTAACCATGTCATTAATAATTTTCATATTGATTACATGCTAAAATCATGTATCTGAATATATTGGGTTAAATTAAATACTAAAAACCAAACCCATTGCTCTGAAGTTGGTTCCGACTCATGGGAGCCCATGTGTTATTGAGTAAAACTGAGCTCCATAGTGTTTTCTTAGCTGTAATCTTTATGAAAGCAGATTGATAGGCCTTTCTTCCATGGGGGGATTTGAACCATTAACCTTTTGGTTGAGCACAACTGTTTATGCCATCTAAACACCGCTGTAATGCAAGTCACATATGTAATTTTAAAATTTTTGATAACTGTATTACATACAAAATAAATAAAACTGAGTTTAATATTTTATATACTTAACTTACTATAGGAGTTCTGGTATGGCACTGTGGGTTAATGCACTGGACTTCAAAGTCAGTTTGAACCACAAGGCCGGCAGTTCATGCTCACCAACCACTCCTTGGAAACCCTATGTAGAGTTGCTATGGATCAGAGATATTCAATGACACTTAGCAACAACAATGTAGTATAGTATTAAAATTCATTTTGTTTCATTTTACTTTTAATAATGTGCCTACCAAATTTTTTTAATTATATATGTGGCTCACATAAAAACAAAGCCATTGGACCTGGTTTTTCTCTTGCTGTGTTGCAATAGTCTGTATGTGGGAGTGAAGTTGTTAAATGGCAAAACTGATTCAAAGGATGGGAAGTCCACCATTCTGCTTCAGGCGCTGACTCTTGGTTCTGGTGGTGCTGCTCCTCCACCACTCCTTTAATGTCACAACTTTCCACCGCTAGGCCGAGGAGGTTCAATGCATAGGAATCTCAGGGTCCAAAGGACACATCCCACTCCTAGTTTTTCTTTGATAATAATAAGATTCTCCCTCCTGGCTTTGAGATGGCTCATTTTATACCCATGATAGAGTTCCAAGTTTTTACAATGACAATTAACTCTGTTAACAATCATTCACAATTGAATCATATCTTCCTAAAAGTATCTTCCCCCACCTTCTCTTACCTGACGTATCAGGAAAAGTAGGAGTTGCAAAGGCACTGTAGGACCAACACTGGACTGCTAACCACAAGGTTGGTGGTTCAAATCCACCAGCCACTCCTTGGAAACCCTATATGGGATTGCTCTGAGTCAGAATTGACTCAATGGCACTTAACAACAACATGAAGACTAATACTAGAAGAGACATATTAAATAAGTATATTTTTTTTTTCTTTCAGAAAAATAGATTTAAGTACTGCAACTTTAAATAAATTGTTAAGATAAGAAAGTCACTTTCTTAGCCACTGTGCAGGTCAAAGTCAAAGGCATATATTTTATTTACACAGGAATGAGAATTAGTAGTAAACAGGAAAGAGAGCAGTAAGAAAGTCAGTGGAGATTGAGAAAACAGTTCAAGGAGAGGCATGTAGAGCAAATGGAGAAGTTAAAGGATACTGGAACAAATCATTGAGAAGGTCTACAATTATCCTAAGGATCTCTGGTATTGTAATGGTTACGAATCGGGCTGCGAACTGCAAGGTCAGCAATTTGAAACTACCAGCTGTTCCATGGGAGAAAGATGAGGCTTTCTTCTCCCATAAAGATTTACAGAGCGGAGCTACCGGCTGACAGGAAGAGAGGACATATTCACAGGAGC
>NW_006408806.1:2209462-2210336 GCF_000296735.1 Chrysochloris asiatica | reverse complement strand
AAAAAAAAAAAAAGATTTACAGCCTCAGAAACCCTGAACAGGGTCACTATTAGTTGGAACCGACTCCACAGCACATAACCACTACCACCACTGCCACAGTTATCCAGGTGTGGTGCTGTGGGTTAATGTGCTGGACTGCAAGGTTGGTTTGAACTACAAGGTCAGTGGTTCAAGTTCACCAGCCACTTGAATACAGTGTCACTATGAGTCAGAACCAACTTGGTAGCACTTAACAACAACGTCAAACAATTAGAATGGTGCTAAAAGATTATCAGAATGTTTGGCGGGTGGAGGGAAGGTGGAGTAAAAACAGACCTGACCCTAAATTTTCCAACTTTATAAATAAGAGTATTGGTACCAACTCAAGGCACATGAAAACACAAATAAATAAATAAAACCCTGAAGTTTCCATACCATAGCATCAATTCAAATTCATAGTGATCCCATATGTGCAGAGTAGAGCTGTGCTCCATAAAATTTTCAATAGCTTATTTTTTGGAAGTTGATAACCAGGACTTTCTTCTGAGGTATCTCTGGGTGGTTCAAAGTACCAACCTTGTGGTTAGTAGTTGTGCACTTCTTAAATGTTTGTACCTCCAGGGACACCTCTTACTTAAGATATGACATTGAAGACTCCTGTGAACCCGGATGGAGACCTGGTCCACAAGCAGTGTGGCAAGACCTGGGGACTCTTGTGCCCAGAGTCAGTGACACAGCCACAGAGGACTAGAGTGGAGAGTGAAGCATCTAGTGAATAGGAAGAGAGGGGATATGTGCAAGAACACCCACACTTGCAGATGATACCCACTTGACCTGGCTTCAATGACTGGATGATCAGAGTTCAACCAGAAGAAGAAAGAAGAGGAAAAAAAGA
>NW_006408806.1:2186544-2208687 GCF_000296735.1 Chrysochloris asiatica | reverse complement strand
AATAACATTGAAATGGCGACATGTTAGTTCCTAAGGAACTTACAATTTGGAGATGAATAAAAATAGAACCAAAACACCATAATTCAAACCAGAATAAAAAAATGTCAGAAAGACAAAACTGGAGTGCACTGGGGATGAATTTAAAAAAAAAAATGTATTAACTACAGATATCTGAAAATGTGGAGGTGGTGTTGTGTATACACAGGATTTAGACAAGTAGAAAAGTGAGACAGTATGTTCTAGAGAGAAGAAACTACATAAAGTAGTCAAGTTCTGGGGAAGTTAGAGAGCAGCACATTTGGAAAGGTAAGTTAGAGCTGTACTACTCTGAATTTATATTTTATATGTTATTCAGAAAGGAGCTCTGGTTACATAGTGGTTATGAGTCAGGCTGCTAACCTCAAGGTCAGCAGCTCAAAACTAACAGTCGTTCCATGGGGAAAAGATGAGGCTTTCTGCTCCCATAAAGATTTACAGCCTCAGAAACTCTATACAGGGTCATCGTGAGTCGGCACTGGCTCCACAGCATATCACCACCACCACCGACATATGTCATTCAGAAGGTAATGAGGAACTATTATAAGGTTTAAAATAGGAAATTATAGAATAAAAAACTCAAGTCCACAGCATCATTAGACTAGTTTTTCTGCTCAGAATTTTATACTTATTTTTCAGAAGGAGGCACACTCATTTGATGAAATACAGTCTTTATTTACAGTGGTGGAACGTATATGTTTTAAGATAATAAAAATGAACTGTCTAGAATTTGTCACTGTTCCATAAAAATCAACTGGCTTCCTTTTATTTTTATCCCTTAAGACTATTTCTAGTCTGAAGATCTAAGTCAAGGAAGAAGAACAGAAAGGTAATCACAATGTGCTGCTCTCTACCACACAAACTTTTAATGCCAGTGAAGTAAAGTAAAACTGAACAGAAAAAGGCAGTCTTTTAAATAGAGAAGTCATAATATATTCTTAGAAGTACATGTGGAAATGGAGAGGAATTATGCTTTGATGAAAAAAAAAGTGAGATTAAATAAAAATTAGGGGCAAATTGTGACTGTCTCTATGAACCACGTGAGGCATTAGTAGTCTTGTAGTAGAATTCTTATCTTCCATTCAGGAGCCATGGGTTTGATACCTGGTTAATGCAGTCATGCACAGTGATGAATGGCTGTCATGTCAGTGAAGTCTGCATATTGCTATGATGCTGAACAGATTTCAGCAGAATTTCCAGGCTAAAATAGACTAAGAAGAAAGACCTGCTCATATTCTTCTTTAAAATCAACCAGTGAAAACCCCATGGATCAGAATAGTCCAATCTTCGACCAATCATGGGGATTCTGCAGGACTGGACAATGTTTTTTTTCACTGTGCATGAGATCACTATGAGTCAGGGCAAACTTGGTGAAAGCTATATGAATCATTGTGTCCCCACACATCTGTCAGTAGTACAGAAGTCTCCAAAAGGCTATTCAATTATGCTGTGTGTTTTTTGTTTTGTTTTGTTTTTTTTGGGGGGGGGGTTGCTTTGTTTTGGTTTTACTATGGATAGCTCTAAGGCTCCCATCCAAATACTAACCAGACTAAATCCTATTTCACTTCCAAGATCAGAAAAGAGTGAACAAATTCAGGGTAGTATGACCCCTTACTCACCTGTTGTAAGGTGGTGCCTTAGGTACTACATCAGGTGTGATACTGGAAGCTATGCCACAGGTATTTCAATTATCTGTAAAATCCATCTTGGTGGACTGATTTCAGTGGAGCTTCAAAGCTAACACAAACTAAGAAGGAAGTCCTGAAAATCTACTTCTGAAACAATGGTGTTGTTGTAGTTAAGTACTGTGGAGTCGATTCCAACTCATAGTGACCCTGCACAGGGTGGTAAGTAAAAACTTATGAATACTGGCAAGATATTGTCTGATAGAGTTATGGAAGGTAAGCCTATCAGCTTGGAAGGCACTCAAAATATGAATGGGAAAAAGCTGCCACCTCCAAGTAAGTGGATGGCATAGAGCTTGGGGACCTTCATTTGCTGATGTGACACAACTCAAAATGGGAAGAAACAACTGCAAACACCCATTAAAACTTGGAAAATGGAATATCTGAATTATGAATTGTGGAAAATTGGAAGATGTGAAAAATGAAATGGAACACTTGAAGATCAATATTCTAGGCACTGTTGTTGCTGTTTAGGGCCATTGATTGGGTTCTGACTCATAGTGACCCTCTAGGTATTAATGAGGTAAAAAAAAAAAGACCATTATGAATCATAATCATATGATCTGCTATGCCATGAATGACAAATTAAAGAAGAATGGTGCATTCCTTATCAAAAAGAATATTTCAGGGTCTCTTATGAAGTACAGTGCTGTTTGTGACAGGATAATATTCATCCATCTAGAAGGAAGACCTGTTCATATAACTCTTAAGCAAAATTACACACAACTCAGGAGAAAGATGAGACTTTCTGCTCCTGTAAAGATTTACAGCCTCGGAAACCCTATACAGGGTCGCTATGAGTCGGAATCAACTCTATGGCACACCAGCACCACTAATATCAAGGATGAAGAAACTGAAGATTTTTACTCACTTTTTCAATCTGAAGTTGATCAAACATGAAACCAAGATCCATTGTAAGTTACTAGTGATTGAAAAGTGAAAGCTGAAAACAAAGAAGGATCAATAGTTGGAAAATATGACCTTGATAGAGAAAATGCTAGAGATTATATCATAGTATTTTTTAAGGTCTACTACCAATTCCAGGAGTCCTGGTGTGGCATTGTGGACTAATGCACCAGACTGCAAAGTCATTTGAACTGCAAGGTCGGTGGTTCAAGCTCACCAACTGCTCCGTGAAAACCCTATACAGGGTCACTATGGGTCGGAAGTGACTCGACGGCACTTAACAACAACAACTACCTATTCATTACGGAGCACTGGTAGTGTAGTGGTTACGAGTCAGGCTGCTAACCTCAAGGACTAACTAGTTCAAAACTACCAACTGTTCCGCGAGAGAAAGATGAGTCTTTCTTTTCCCATAAAGATTTATAGCCACAGAAACCCTATGCAGGGTCGCTATGAGTCAGAACAGACTCCACGGCACATAATCACCACCACCACCTATTCATTGGAAATACCTTTTTCAACAGCGTAAATGGTGACTATAATACACATGGACATTATCAATGGAATACAAATACTACAGAGATCAAGTTGATTTTATCTGTGTAGAGAGACGATGGAGAAGCTCAATATCATTAGTGAAAATAAGGCCAACAGCAGACTATGGAACAAATCACTAATTATTCATATGCAGGTTTAAGTTGAAGCTGAAGAAGACAAAAATAAGTCCACAAGAGCCAAAGAACAACATTGAGTAAATCCCTTCTGAATTTAGAGGTCATCTCAAGAACAGATTTGACAAATTAAACACTAATGACCAAAGACCAGATGAGTTGTGGGATGACACCAAGGATCATTAAAAAGAAGGAAAAGACCAAAATTGATGTCAAAAAATACTCTGAAATTTGCTCTTCAATACAGAACAGTTAAAGTAAGAAATAATGAAATGAAAGAGCTAAGTAGATATCTGAACAGAAAAATGGCAACTCAAGAAGACAGTATAAAATAGTATAATTAAATGTGTAAAAACCTGGAGTTAGAAAACCACAATGGAAGAACATGTTCAGCATTTCTCAAGCTGAAAGATTTGGGGGGAAATCAAGTTTTGAGTTGCAATATTAAGGATTCTATGGGCAAGATATTAAATGATGCAGCAAGATTAAAAGAATATGCAGAGTAACTATATGAAAAACAATTGATTAACACTCAACCACTTCTGGTGTTGGCACATGATCAAGAACTGATGGTAGCAGGAAAAATCAAGCCCCAAGAATTGATGGGATATTAATTGAAATGTTTCAACAAACTGATGCAGTACTGAAATTGGTAACTAGTCTATGCCAAGAAATTTGGAAGACAGCTATTTAGCCAACTGAAAAGATCCATTTGTGCCCATTCCAAAGGAAAGTGATCCACGAGATTGTGAATATTACCTAACATTATCATTAATGTCACTGGTAAGTAAAATTTTGCTGAAGATGATTCAAAAATGGCTGCAGCAGTACATCTGCAGTGAACTGGTAGAAATTCAAGCTGGATTCAGAAGAGGACGTGGAATGATGGATACCATGGCTGACATCAGATGGCTCTTGACTGACAACAGAGAATACAAAAAAATAATAAGTTTGGCTTGCCTCACTGATTATACAAAGGCATCCAACAATAAACTATGGCTTAACAATGCAAAAAATGGGAATTCAAGAATCCTCAATTGTGCTTATGTGAAACCTGTACATAGACCAAGAGGAAGATGTTCAGAGAGAATAAGTGGATACTGAATGGTTTATAATCAAGAAAGGTGCACATCAGGGTTGTAGCCATATTTATTCAGTCTGTATGCTGAGCAAATAATCTGAGAAGCTGGACAACATGAAGAACACAGTGTTCAGACTGAAGGACAACCTGCAATATGCAGATGACACAACCTCTTGCTTGCTGAAAGTGAAGAGAGATTGAAGCACTTACTAAATAAAATCAAAGGTGATTTTCATGAATCCGCATGAATTGTTATTGTTATATGCCATTGAGTCAATTCTGACTCATAGCGACCCTGCATAGGAGTAACTGATGGGTTTGAACTTCCACCCTTGTGGTTAGCAACCCAGTAGTGATCCTACAGTGCCACACCAGGACTCTTCAGTATGGATTACGCCTCAACATAAAACAAAAATCCTCACAACTGAACCAATAAGTAACATCATGATGTTGCTGTTAAGTGCTGTTAAGTTAGTTAAAACTCATAGCAACCTTGTATAGAGTTTCCAAGGAGTGGCTAGTGGGTTTGAATCGCCAACCTTGTGGCTCAAACTGACCTTTAATATATATATATATTAAAGCAACCATTAACTTTGTAGAACTTCATCTTTTCTATGGGAATGAAGAGTGGATCCAGGCTGTGCTCTTCAGAGTATTCCTATGACACCTGCTTCAGGATAACTGCTGATGATTCTTTTAAATGTAGATACCAGACCTAGAACATAAAATCTCTGCTTGTAATGCCTGGTGATCTGAGCTTTAAAAGTCTTCCTAGGTGATCAGGAGTCCTGGTATGGTGCTGTAGGGTAAACACTGGAATGCTAGCCACAAGGTTGGTGGTTCAAACCCACCAGCTGCTCCTTGGGAACCCTGGACAGGGTCACTATGAGCTGGAACTGACTTGATGGCACTTAGCAACAACAGGTGACTAGAATATATGTTCTTTGTCCACCTGGAAGAAAAACAAGCAAAACATTCCTAGCTGAAGAACAGAGGAATGGGGGTGCTATCCACTGTAAGGAGTCCTGGTGTGGCGCTGTGGGTTAATGCGCCAGTCTGTGAAGCTGTTTGAACTGCAAGGTCGGCAGTTCATGCTCACCAGCTTCTCCTCGGAAACCCTATACAGAGTCGCTATGGGTCGGAACCAACTCGACAGCACTCAACAACAACAACATCCACTGTAAATCCTTTTGTGCCTTTTGAATTCTGAGGCTGTTCAAGAACAAAACTTAGAAGAATGAGCATTATATTTATATTTGATCTCCAGAACTAGGCAAAGAGTATGGCACAGAGCTGGATGATTATAAACTGTCTGCGGAATTAAACTGATCTGCACAGACCCAAATGGCGTAATTTATAATAAATATTAGACCTAACATACTTTTTTTACACACCAATTCCCTCTTTCCTTCCCTCACCTTTTCAAAACAAAGAGAATATTGCTGCATTATAAACTGTTTTTGCATCTGTACTCATGTTTTTTCCTTATTCATCTTGGTAATTATTCATGCATTACCAATACCTAGAACTTATTAGATTTGCATGATTGGGACTAGAAAGCGTAGCTGAAGCTTCCTGTATCTTTCTCTTAGCTGCAGTTTTTACCAATTATATCTGTTTGCGTACCACTGCAGGACTGGAGTACTAACCATAAAGTCAACAGTTAAAATCCACCAGTCACTCCTCAGAAACTTCAGACAGAGTCGCTATGAGTCAGAACTGACTCAGTGGAACTTAACAATAACATATGTATTTGGCTAAGAGGAATATTTTTTCATCTGATTATATCAAACTTTATGCAGCTAAATTGTCTTTTTGGTAAGAACTAACTACTCATATCATACTTTTCGCAAAAGAATTTTGTAGAAATGCAACTGTAACTTCTTTTGGCATTTTCCTTGTTGTTGAAACTACTATGTATAATAGATATAATTTATTTGGGGCCATTTCATATTTTTGATAACTTCAGTTCCAAAGTATTTTAAAATTTTTAAAGGCATCTACTTTATGAAAGTTAAAAAAAAAAAAAAAAAAACTACTATCTATTTTCTCTGAACTGATAACCTTTTCAGGCTTTCTCTTTGTTTCTTTTGAAACCATGTAACAAATAGTTGTCAGGTGAGAAATTACCAAGAGATAAAGTGACATTATAAATATCATAGGTCAGAAGAGGGACAAGGAAAATATGCTGAAAACATTCAGTTTTGTGTTTGTTCTCAGCAGTCTTATTGCTTGTTGTGCAATTTCATAACTAAAAATAATAAAACTTGAAGAGGCTAATTTTTTTTTTTTTTTAATACGAAGAGACTACATATTAAGCAAAAGATATGTACTGTTCCATTTCAAAAGAGAAACTTGTGATTCACTAAAAGAAATCGTTTTAGTAGAAATTGAAGTGTTCTATGTCCTGGACACTTTACCCTTGTGTTTCTTTAGAAGCACAAAAATAAAATCCCTGGCTTGAGTCTCAACTTTATAAGTGGCATGAAGTGACATGCATTAGTTGTTAGGTGCCATTGAGTCCGTAATGACACATAGCGACCTTATGCACAGCACAACGAAGCACTGCCTGGTCCTACGCCAACCTCACAATCATTGCTACATTTGACTCCATCACTGCTGCCACTGTGCCAATCCATCTCATCAGAGATCTACCTCTTTTTCTCTGACCCTCCATTTTGCCAAACATGATATCCTTCTCCAGTGACTGGTCCCTCCTGACAATATGTCTAAAGTATGAGAGACGAAGTCTGGCCACCCTGGCTTCCAGGGAGCATTCTGGCTGTACTTCTTCCAACACAGATTGGTTTGTTCTTTTGACAGTCCATCGTACTTTTAATATTCTCTAACACCAAAACTCAAATGCATCAATCCTTCTATGATCTTCCTTATTTTCTGTCTAACTTTCACGTGCATATGAGGTTATTGAAAACACCATGGCTTGTGTCAAGCACACCTTAGTCCTCAAACTGACGTCTTTCCTCTTGAACACTTTAAAGAGGTCTTATGCAGCAGATTTACCTAATGCAATATGTCCTTTGATTTCTTGACTGCTGTTTCCATAAATGTTGATGGTCAATCTGACTACAATGAAGTCTTTGACAACTTCAATATTGTTTCCATTTATCATGAAGTTATCTGCTGCTCCAGTGGTGAGGATTTTTGTTTTCTTTACATGAGGCTCAACCCGAAGGCTGTGGTCTTTGATCTTCATCAAGTATTTTAAATTCTCTTCACTTTCGGCATGCAAGGTTGTATCCGTTGCATCTCACCAGTTGTTAATGAGTCTTCCACCAATCCCAATGTCATGTTTTTCTTCATATAATTGAGCTTCTTGGATTATTTGCTCAGCACACAGATCAAATACGTACAATGAAAGAATACAACCCTGGCACACACCTTTCCTCATTTTAAGCCATTCAGTTTTTTCTTATTCTGTTTAAACAACTACCTTTTGGTCCATGTACAGATTCCTCATGAGCACAATTTAGTGTTCCAGATTACTCATGCATTAGAAAAGAAAAGAAAAAAAAATCATTTGGAAACAGCCCTTTTGCTTATAGTTTACGCTTTGTATTATGCTCAAGTGGACATACAGGAATGAAATTGGGAATCTGGGAACATTTTCATCCTTGTAAGCTACTAGCTTTTCTTTGAGAGAAATTAACTCAATCTTATATAAGTATCAGCTCAATCCCTACAAAGCAGGTTGGGGTCCAGCAAATGCTGAAATAACTCATTTTGGGTTGCCTCTGTCTTTATCAGAGCAAGTAGCATTGTTTACTGTCTATAGTCATGCCCATAACAACAAAATAGTCATGCAGGTAGAAAAGTTGTACTCTACTCTACTTATCATTGAATAAAATGTTTTGCAAGATGAAAAAGGGAATTCAAAGGAAGGTCACATGAATTCATATCACAAAATCACACAAGATCTCTAAGTTCTCTATTTTCTTTCCATTGTAGATATTATTCAGTTGAAATGTAGACACACATGCATTTATAAATCTTTCATCAAAAGAAAGCAAGAAATGTGAACTGGTAACTAGCCAAATTAAGGGGGAAAATAATACATATGTCTTATGTGTCTGTGCTTACATATTTTTTACATTGTACTAAAGTTTTTCTTTTAAGAGAATGCCATCTTTAAATACTCTGCTACTTTAACATAAACATGTAGCATATAAAACAACTAAGGAAACTGCCTCTAACAGTATAAAATAACTTTCAAATTTAAGTATCATTTTCTTAAATTTCTCAATCACATACTGTTTTGATACACTTTAGAGGAGAAAAAGAGGTGAAGGTAAAAAAAAAAAAATCACAGAATTGAAGTGACTATAAAAATAAAACAAGAAGGTCAAATTTTTTTATGTCTCATTTTTCAGAAAGACCCCAAAATGATAAATCTTACTTATTAAATATATTACTGTATCTTTCTGCTGCTGGTTGTTGTTGTTGTTAGGTGCCATCAAGTTGGTGCCTACCCATAGCGACCTTATGCACAGCAGAACGAAAAGCTACATAAAATCACCCTCAAGGTATTTTGTTTGTGAAAGTTCTAAGGTTTAATATTTGTTCAGACAGAGTGATGACAAATACAATTAAATATTCTTGGTCACAGTTGATTACAGCTTTTCATGATAGAGCCCTGAAGGATTTGTTACACAAAATATAAACTATTACTATTCCTTCTTATTCACAGTTACAATCGTATTTTTTTTCTAATTCATTATATCAAATCTTAATATAACTTTGTATCTCATCTTTACCACATTACCTCATTGAATTTTACTTAATAGCTCAGCTACTTAATGAATGAACCTTTTATATCCTTTATTATGATGATTATAATAACCATTATCACTATTCATTCCCATGACCTTATATATTTTAGGAAAGTGCTATTACCACATGAATTATTTTTATGATTCTTTTTTATAGTAGTATAAATGCCACAATGGATTTTTTTGCCACTAAAAAACTCATGCTGAAGAATTATTTCCATTTTTCAACATCTAACCAACAAAAACTGTTTGCATTCACTTAAAGCAATAGTTTAAAAAATGCCCAGTGTACATCCCAGAACAATGTAATCAAAACTACAGAACTGAAATTATTTTACTGTGAAAAGTTCCCCACATTTTTATAATTTTTTAATGCATTAATTGAATCTAGGTCAGCTGCTTCCATAGGAAAAATTTATTTTATCTACCCAAATATTGAAAACTATTTTTAAAAGAGGGAGAAAATATGGGGAGTAGTAAAATATGTTGCCATGGAGTTGATTCTGATTTTCTGCGCTCCCATGTATGTCAAAGTAGAACTGTGCCCCAGAGAGTTGCCAACAATGACTTTTCCTTTTTTTTTTTTTTTTTTAACGTTTTATTGTGAATTGAGCGAAGGTTAGCAGACATGATGATAAGCTTTACATTCAACAAATTATACGTTTTGTTTCATCTCAATGATTACAGTCCCCTCCCTGCAACAATAGTTATCCTGTTTCCTCCTTGTGGCTTCCCTTTTCATTCATTTATTTCACAAATGAATAAAGCAAAAATATTTGGTGTACACATATGAAACAAAAAAATATGTATTCATTTAAAAATCCTAAGGCCATTATCTGCAAGCCAGTCTCCTGTCTTAGAAGCACAGCTTTTCTCGGTCCATGGGCCTGGAGCCCACAGCTACTCTCTCTCCACACCATCGCCTCTGACACTATCTCTACTTTTCTAGGTAGGATCTCCCGCTCCACTCATGCTCTTCCCTCTTGATGGTCTTGGAATCAACCTAAACTACTCCTCCTTTTAGTTACACATCTTCTACAGTTACAGTTGTTACAAGCACAATTAATCCTGCTAACAATTTCTCACAACTGAATCATAAAATCCTATCAGCATCATCTCCCATCCCCTTTCATCAGATCCACCCGAAGAAGAGGAAAACTATTCAGTGGGAATTCTACCGTACCCGCCTCGTTCTGATAGTAAACACAATCATGAAAACGTGTAAGCCAGCCACTTTGTGCCTTTATTATCCCCCATTTGTGATATCCAGTGTCTAGATTGCTTGTCCCTATTAACCCAGTGCAGTGAGGAAACAATCTTGTTCCTTAATATGAAGAATCCTTACATTCCGATTGAAATTTTGAACAACTGTATCCATAAGCAAAGATCGATTTCATCAAATTGTAGCAATTTACATTTGCTCACAGTATCAAGCATCTTTATCAAGTTCTGGTCAGCTAGCCATCCAAACTTGTAAGTACTACCTGCAAGTTTGGGAATTAACACACGCCACCTTGTACTTCATACCAGCTGGATGCTTCACTCACAGCTCTAGTCTCCAGTGCCCATGGGCTCAGAAGTTCACACATCTCCCTAAATTTCAGCCCAGCCAGGCCTTCCTCCTCTCTCTCTCTCATCTCGAAGTCAATGGTATCAATGAAACATGGCCAGACTCAGCACTTGTCTTCATTACTGCATTTCCCTCACTTCCACTGCCAAGTAGACCCAGGTGGTCATACTAGACTGTTCGCTAGTTCCCTTTGAGTTTCAGTCTTAGAAGGGGATTTTCCCTGATGTGCTGACTTTTCTTGCCTTGATGCCTTCAAAGAAAACAGCTTGTTTGATATTCTAACAGCCAAACAGTCTGTTGTTTTTTTGGGTTTTTTTCTGCAGGTCTTTCATTCAATAAGATTCTTCTGTTCTCCCAGCAGTTCTGGTTTGGTCTGCATGTCTTTTCAAGTTTGAATGTCCCAACCCAGAAGTTTCTGGGTACAGTTTAAGATTTCACCTAAGGCCCCATATTCTACAAAGGCTTAACAAGAAGCTGTTTCTCTGGGCAAATACTAATTTGCCTTTTAACAAACCTAGTTATAGATTGAAGACAGGCTTACAAATTTTCTGTAATCATAATTCCTATTATTCATTTCTATCACACTGAAATATCTATTTTACAATAGTAGGCAGGAGAAACCAATATCCACAAGACGGTCAAACACCTAAATATTTTTCCCCTCCTTTACCCATTCAGATTATTTCTCGATCCCTTTATCCCTGTATCATAGAATACAGTTGTTCCAAGGTTGAGTATAAATTACCTCCATCTCTTCCTAACTCTTCACTGTTCATCTGCCACCCTCCCTCTTCTTTTGTATTGCCCTCCCCCTCCTTGTGTATTGCCCTCCCCATCACCCAAGTTAAAATGTGTCTACCCTCTAACCTATGAATTACTCTCCCCTCCTTCCCACCCTGGTAACCATCAAAGAATGTTTCTTTTAGTATGGAAATCTCTTCTTAACAATAATAGGCTCATACAATATTTGTCCTTTTGTGATTAACCAATTTCAGCAGCATAATGTCCTCAAGGTTCATCCATGTTATGAAGTGTTTTGAAGCTTCATCGTTATTCTTCAAGGTAGTATATTATTCCATTGTATGTATGTACCAAAGTTTGTTTATCCATTCTTCCAATGATGGGCACTTAGACTGTCTCCATCTTTTTGCTATTGTGGATAGTGCTGCTGTGAACATTGGTGTGCATATATCTACTCGTGTTATGATTCATATTTCTTGAGGATATATATCAAGTAGAGGAATTGCTGGACCTGAAGGTTTTTCTATTTCCAACTTTCTGAGGATGTGCCATGCCATTTTTCCAGAGTGGTTGAACCATTTACAGTCCCACCAGTAATGTAGGAGGGTCCCTGCCTTTCCATACTCATATTAGCATTCGTTGTTTTCTTGTAACTTCACTGTTGCTGCTGGTGTGAGATGATATCTCATTGTTGTTTTGATTTGCATCTCTCTAAACGGAGTCCTGGTGTGGTGCTGTGAGCTAATGCATCAGACTGCACAGTCATTTGGACTGCAATGTCGGTGGCTCAAGCTCACCAGCTGCTCCTTGGAAACCCTATACAGGGTCACTATGGGTCAGAATTGACTCGATGGCACTTAACAACAACAATGGCTAATGATCATGAACATTCCTTTTTATGTTTGTTGGCTGCCTGAATGTCTTCCTTGGGTCAGTACAATGACTTCTTTTCTGAATTACATTACTAGGTCTCTCTTCCAAGGCACTTCTAGGTGGACTTGAAGTGCCAACCATTTGGTTAGCAGTCAAGTGTATTAACCATTAGTATTACACAGAGACCCCAATATATATTACCCATATATACCTATATGAGTAAACTCAATAAATATGGGAAAAGATTTTGAGTGTTATTGGTGGAAAATATTTAATATTTACTTCAGTACAAATTCAGGCACCTGCCTATTGTCATTTTTGTTATTGTTAAGTGCCATCGAGTCGGTTCCGACCCATAGAAACCCTGTATAGAGTTTCTGAGGAACGACTGGTGAGCTTGAACCATTGACCTTGCAGATCAAGCCGACTTTGCAGTCCAGCGCATTAACCCACAGCACCACACCAGGACTTGTAGCCTATAATAAATGTAAATAAATTTAAATTCTTGAAGAACTAGCTTATAAGTTAAAGTAAGCAGACTGAAGTTAAAATTGCAACCTCCAGGGATCCTGCTTCTTCAAATGATGAATAGTCCAGATAACAAGAGGCAAAGATGTATTGACATTGTTTTTGTTATTATCTGTCATTGAGTTGATCCCAACTCATGGCAACATGTGTTACAGTGTAGAAATGCTCAATAAGGGTTGTTTACTGTAATCTTAATGAAATCAGGTTGCTAGGCCTTACTTCCATCCTACCACTGGTTGGGTTAGAAACTCTACCCTTTAGGTTAGTAGTCAAGAGGAAACCATTTGTGCTATACAGCAACACCTCTAAGATATGTTATTCAGCAGCAGCCTGATTGCACTAGTATCAGTATATGACTGCTAATAGATGTTACATTCCTTTTTCGTTATGAAATACATTGAAATTTCAAGAAAAAATCTCTCATCAGACCTTGGTAATGATACATTCTGTAGTGTGAATTCATATAATGAGAGTACTTGAGATATGTTCAAAATCCAAAAACAACTCTTCATGAATTGAAACCCTGTGCTATTCATCTTTGCCTTTTTTAGATTAGCATTTTCATGACCCATTTGTCCAATTATGGGAATGATCGACTGGGGTTATACACATTTGTTAATCTGGCCAACTTCGTGCAGAGCTGGACCAACCTGCGTCTTCAGACTCTGCCTCCACTGCAACTGGCTCACAAATACTTTGAGCTCTTCCCTGAACAGAAAGACCCTCTCTGGCAGGTAAGACTGGATCCGTAATTTGGTATAATTACTTAATTAATCCTACAAACATATCTTGTGGTTCTATGAGGTAATCCAAATCAGAAAAGTAAAGACATCTTTAAAAAAAAAAAAAAAAGTACATTTTGATAGTAAATATAAGAAGTTATGTCTTACTGAATTGTAGTCTTACATTGTTGCTACTCCTCAGAAATCCTATGGGGAGTCACTATGTAGCAATAACAACATTGTTGCTACAGATTGAGCCAGATTATCTGTTCCCATGCCTATTAGAAATTTTAGGATTTTACACACTCAGTGGATATAATGTTTTTTGAGTTAGGAATGGAAGATGAATTTTCAGACTGTAATAGGCTGAGGAAGTAGAAGACAGTCAATAGGATATGTGTTAAGTAGGCAGCCAGCTGGTACACACCCCAACTCTTCAAGGCTTTCAGAAGTGTTAGCCACCTTTTGAACCATGTGAGCAGAAGAACATGAGCAGCTTTCAAAAGTTCCAGTTGGGGATTAGTGTGAACAAGGAGGAAGTGTTCCATGGTATGTGTATAGGTAGGTAGATACATAGATAGATACATAGATAGATACATAGAGATAAAGAGTAATTATTCCACACATATGGCATTTTCAGTGTATTCTAAGGTTACCCCAGATTTCAAAGCATAGACTTGTATGTATCCTAGAAGTTCAGGAATATAATTTGACCTTAAATTGCCCTCTCTATGATCTACAGGTAAGATTCTTAGCAAATAGTTACATAATGTTTACTATGTGTCAGAATGACCATTTGAAATATGTTCATCCATTTAATCCTGTGTGGTAGCTACAGTTATTATTCCCATTCAATAGATTAAAAAAGTGAGATGTTAAGCCACTTGAACAAGGTCACGCAGCTAGTATATTACTGACACTGAGAATAAGTCCTAGGCCATCTGGTGCCAGAGGCTGTGCTCCTAGTTTATCATTATGCAACATGCTGTAAGAGAGTCATTGATGGAATTGATGATGAATTAATAACAATCTTCAGTAGAACTGAGTAAATTTAACAGATTTGATGTTGTGGCAAACAGAATTTTCTGTTCAATTTTAAAGCATGAGCTAATTACCTCCAGAGCAGAGACAGATAAGCCAAAGGAGTGAAATAACTGCACATTTTAGCAAAGTAAAGTCAGTGACTTTGCATGCTACTTTTCAATCGTTATACCAAGCATCTTTTACTCTTACTCATGGCAAAACACCACCACCATTAGCCTCCGCAAAGACATGCAATTTTCCTGCTAATTTAACACCTTATTTTAAAACTGAAATCGGTATTATTTCAGGTGACAGGGTTGAAACCGATTTTTTTCCAGGAAAGTGGCCAAAAAGAATACTCTCACTTCATTCTTAGCATCTGTTGCTTATTACAAATAAGCAGAAGGTTTATTTAACTACACATATCTACAGTATTAGTTGAATAGAAATAGAAAGTGGTCCCTTTCCATCACTCCTGAAAATAGTAGTAAAGGGTACAGTAATTCTTCACTCTTTTCTACATAATAGGCTCTTAGCAGTTAGAATTAAAGAGTGTTTTTAGATACCTCTTGCACAATATGTGTCAGTTTAAGTACTATATAGATCAAAAGCTGAATCCCTAAGGTAGCAATTCACCCTCATTTTGCCCTTTTGCTAAAATTCAGTGCTTTTTAACATCACAGCCTGTGACGTTACATTTTTGGTATACATTTACTGACCTTTGAAGGCAGCTGAAAGGAATCAGCTGTCTCTTTAAATAGTGTTATTATGGCCAGATCCATAGCCCCTTGAAGGCCCAGCAGGGAAGTTCAGAGTTACATAGAATAAAAATATGACACATGATATTTCATTTATTTTATTGAAGCTGAGAGCGTATCTTCTCTTAGGTTAGCAGAAAACACTGACTCTGCTCAGTAAGTTCACTGTGAAAATAGATAAATATGTATAAGGCATAGAACTACTAGCAGCAGAAAATAAAAATATTAAACTCTCAATGATATGAGGCTATTTACCTATAGTAGAAACGCCTTCCCTCCCCCAACTCACCAACATGCCCTCAACTTCAGGATGGAAAGGAATTATTTGAAAGCTTCTTTGATGCCATATCAAGGCTTTCTTTCCTTTTTTTAAAAAAATATAATATCTACACAGCCTTGTTTCTTGGGATATCTTTTAGGGGAAGTTTAAAAACTCACAATGGACACATACACACACACACAAAAAAAATGTCTCTCTATTCTTCTCCCATTTAGAATCCTTGCGATGACAAACGCCACAGAGATATTTGGTCTAAAGAAAAAACCTGTGATCGCTTACCAAAATTCTTGGTCATAGGACCTCAGAAAACTGGTGAGAGTTTTTTTTAAATGTTATGATTAACCAGCTAGTGTAAAAATCCTAATGACTAGACCATAAGGTCTTGTCACAGTGAGTTCTTACACTTCCTGGAAATGCTGATGAACAAATAACACATTCTGTATTCTCACATAATTATTTGTTTAGCTCAGTAATGTACTTAAGCATTTGTCAAAGTGTTTTATTTGTTTAATTAAGGGAAAAGGTTGGAAATAGATGTCACACATTTGAATATTCAGCAAGAAATTCTGTGAGAAATGTTATTTTGGTTCCAAAAATCTTAATTGAAAAAGTGGTTATTAACATTTCCAAAATCAAAACTAATCATATGTTTTGAGAGTACCTGACAGGATAGTGTCAAAAGTCAAAAGGGATACATAAAAAGACCCACTACTCTTTGTAGCACTGCAGAATAATGCACTGGACTGCAAGGTCAGTTTTAACTGCAAGGTCAGTGGTTCAAATCCAGCAGCTACTCCTCAGAAATCATATACAGGATTGCTATGGGTCAGAACTGACTCAATGGCACTTAACAATAATTCTTTGCAATAAATATCTTCCAGAAAAGAGCCTCTTAAGCTGCCATCTTCCTGATACAGTTTATTTCTAAACTGTTTCTAGAAGAGATAACTATTTTTTAACTGTCTAAAAGATGTCTGGCAAGCAGAATTCTGAAACATAAACAAAACTTTGTGCTAAGAAAGGTATTTATCCATACCCATGAGAAACTTACATACATTTTTCTTAAACTGATGTGCCATTTTCTCTATATAAAATTCTTGTTTCTGTAAGAATCAGTGTTAAAATGAAGCCCAGTGGAAGTGTTAAGATGCCAAACATTCATGCTGTGTATCTCACATGATAAATCATTTGGGGCCTTGGATTCTGGACTTGTAGAAAACAGTTACTTCCACCATACCCTTTCCTGTTATTGTTGTTAAGTGCCGTCGAGTCGGTTCTGACCCATAGTGACCCTGTATAGGATTTCTGAGGAGTGGCTGGTGAGATTGAACTGCCAGCATTGTGGTTCGAACTGACTTTGCAGTCTGGTGCATTGACCCACAGTGCCACACCAGGACTATATATTCCCCTACTTAAGAGAAATATATTCCGTCTCCTCACCTCTTTAAGGCAGGGATGGGGGAACATCTGGCTTGCGGTCCCTATAAGGATTGTGAGATCATTTAGTCTGGTCCTGCTTTACTGAGATATTAATTTAAACGCAATAAACTCCACATATTTCAATGAGCAGTTTGATACATTTTGGAAATTGTATACAGTGAGGTAACCACCACTACAATCAAGATACAGAAAAATTCTGTCACCATATAAACTTCCTCTAAGCTCCTTTGCAGTGGATTCCCTTCCAGACCCCCAGCTGCAGGCAACCACTGATCTATTGTACTGCATTCTGCCACTTAACTAACCAACCTGTTGCCCGTGAGTCAGTGCAGACTCACAGCAAACCCATATGTGTCAAATTAGAACTGTGCTCTATAGGGCTTTCATGGTGGATTGTTTCCAAGGTAGACTACCCCATCCTTCATTCAAGGGTCCTTTGTTTGGACTCAGGCTTCCAACCTCTTGTTTAGCAGTTGAGTGTATTAACTGCACCACTTAAGGACTCTTTTGCCACTACAATTTTGTCTTTTCTAGAATTTCATTTCAGTGGCATCATATAGTGTTTATTCTTCTGTGTTTTACTTCTTCACTTAGTATAATGTTTATATGCATCATTTACTTCACTATGCATGTCAATATTTTGCAAGTATTTGAAAAATTGATTTAATTGGGCACAGATAACTCCCTAATTCCTTGAGAATTAAATAACTTCATTTTTTAATTTTAGTTTTATCAAAAGTATACCTGTGAATAATTTTGTATATGAGACTTATACCTGATATTCAAATATTTTTTAATGTTGAAACTGACAAAAATATAAAAGATGAAGCTTTACCAATGGTTTTATGAATCTTTATGTCTGTGATTATGTCATTGAACTGCGATTGCTGTTAGTTGCACACCATGGCTCTGAGTCATGTATAACTGAATGAAATGTTACCAGGTCCTGTGCAATGTGCTACCATTAAAATATATATACTATTGTTATTGTTAGGTTCTATCAAGTCGGAGTCCTGGTGTGGCGCTTTGGGTTAATGTGCCAGACTGCAAAGCTGTTTGAACTGCAAGGTCGGCAGTTCAAGCTTACCAGCTGCTCCTGTGAAACCCTATACAGGGTCGCTATGAGTCAGAATAGACTCAATGGCACTTAACAATAACAACACCAAGTCAGTTAAAACTCATAAAGACCCTCTATAGGGTTTCCAAAGAGTAGCTGGTGGGTTTGCGCTTCTGACCTTGCTGTTAGCAGTCCAGTGCTTATTCTACAGTGCCACACCAGAACTCCCAAATAATATGTATAGAAGACAGATTTTTTAGACCCAAGACCATGTGTAGGTAAAGATAGAATTCAGAAAACACTGCATCATTTTTTACCACTGATAAATGATATTGTGGCTTATACTGACATGCAAAGCATTTCAATCATACCCATTTTTTCTGTTTTTCTAATTAATGTTGGTCAGTAAAGGCTATTTAAAGTAAATAATACCATTCTTAAACATGAAATAAAATTCAGAAAAGAAGATTTCCAGTTGATCTAAGAGAGGAATGAATTTTTGTCTTCTCTTTTCACATTATAAGATCCATACTGGTTTCCTCACAAAAATTTATTGTTTTCAGTTTAAAAAAAAAGCCTTACTGAGTTGTATCTCAATAAAGCTGTTTTTTTAATGCCTTATTAATATTCAGATATGAAGGCTGGACAATACTTAGGTACTTTGACATAGGTTATCTTACTTGACTTTACTAAAACCCCAATAGCGAAGTATTATCTTCCCCATTACAGAGATAAGAAAACTAAGACTCATTGAGGGTAAATGATTTTTTATTCACTTTCTTACAGCTGGTAAGTACTAGAAATAAGACTACTGATTTTAGTCAGGAGTCAACCTGACTCCAAAGTCCATGCTTTTTTTTACTTTACTTTAGATTCCAATGAATGGAAATAGGATTTTCTTCTCTGGATTTGTTTCCCAATTAGTTTTAGATTTTGTTTTTTCATCCTTCTTATATGTCAGTGATTCTTCAATTGTGGTCCCCTGAGAAGAAGCATCAGGATCACCTGAGAGCTTGTTAGAAATGCAAATTCTTGGATCCCAACATAGACCATCTGAATCCGATTCTAGGTATAAGGCCCAGGTAGCTGTGTTTTAGCAAACCCTTGAAATGAACCTGATACCTGCCAAAGGTCGAGAACCACTGTTATAAGTCAAGCTTATAAAGACCATTTTACCTTTATATATATAAGAGATTGCTATGACTATAGATATCTGTGATTATAGATAAACTGTTAGTTGTTTGACTAGGTTCTAATCTCGGAACACTGCCTCTTTCCATTCATTTGCAGACAATATTGCTGTTGAAGAGTTCTTTTTAAAAAATGTTCTACTTTATAGATGTGGTGGATTTAAGTATAATGCTTTGTAAAAACCTTATCAAAAAGATGAGAACAACAGAAAAAAAATGTGCAAAGATATTATCATTAAGTGAAATTAGAACAGTAATTTATTCAAATAAGAGTACACTATTATAAGGCCAGGTCTGATTACCATGGCTAGCTTTGGACCTGTGATATAATTAATGCTTCCTTCTCCATCAGATTATATAGTAATGTAGGTCACGTTGTTGTTGCTGTTAAGTGCCATCAAGTCAATTCTGACCCATAGCAACCCTGTATAGGGTTTCCAAGGAACAGCTGGTGAGCTTGAACCACCGACCTTGCAGTTCAAATGACTTGCAGTCTGACACATTAGCCCACAGCGCCACGCCAGGACTCTAGAGAAGTGGAAACTAGAGGATATATTTCTGCCATGGGAGTACTGAATACATACACCAGAAATATTTTTATGGTCTGATCTCATAAACACAGTCATAGTTGCGAGCACATGGATAAATCATAGGCAAACTGAAATCTGGACCACTATACATTCTCTTGTAGCAATCTGACTAAGCTTGCTAGAAAATGCTCTGGCTCATAATTTATGATGTAAAATATTAATTTTACAGCTTATGACATTGTGTACTTTTTTAAAAAGTATGCACTTGATCCCTAATAGTTACAGATCTATACAATTACCTGTGAAAATGCTGTTAATCTCTTTTTAAAAACAGAGTTTTTGCAAGTTAGTGTTACAAGAAAAAACACCAATTTTTGGCTTAAGTTTAGTAATTTAAACAATTTTTTAATCAACTTTTTATAAGCATATAAGCACATTGAAATATAAAAAAAACTTGTTGAAAAATTAAATTCAGTAAGCTTTTATAGGCCTCAAAAAAAAACTTCATAGGAGAATCCAAGGATTAGTTTTGGTAATGTAATGTTACTGTTGTTACTGCCATCGAGTTGGTTTCAAGTAGAAGCTGGTCAGCTTGACCTGCCAGTGCATTAACCAACAATAGTACTTTGTATTAAATGATGATATATTTCATTTATATATTGTTTATTATATCTAAATCTTTTTAGGTACTATATCTCAATGGCCATCACTCATCTGTCAGTTTGTCATACTGTAGTGGCTTGTGAGTTGCTGTGATTCTGGAAGCTATGCCATGGGTATTTTAGATATAAGCAGGGTCACCCATGGTGGACAGATTTCAGAGGAGCTTCCAGACAAAGACAGACTAGGAAGAAGGCGTGACGAACCACTTCTGAACATTTAGTCACTGAAAACCTTATGAATAGTAGAGAAGTACTGTTAGATATAGTGGCAGAAAATGAGCCCCTCAGGTTGGAAGGCATTCAAAATACAAATAGGGAAGAGCTGCCTCATCAAAGTAGAGTTGACCATGATGACACAAATGGAGTAAAACTGGTGGGAGTAAAGCCCTCGGGATGTTCATTTGTTGATGTGGCACAACTCAAAATGAAAAGAAACAGCTGTAAACATCCATTAATAATTGGAACATGGAATGTATGAAGTATGAATTTAGGAAAAATAGGAAATTGTCAAAAATGAAATAGAAAGACTAAGACTCAAGGGGGCTACATGAGCAGGCATGTGGTCTGACTGGTGACCACGTTGTTACCGACCGGTAAGGAGAAGTGGGGGAAAAACAGCAATGAAGTTGTGAGCAAAGGTCGACCACGTTCAATAGACTCCTGTGAACCTAGGTTGAGATCTGGTTGGCCAACAGTATGGCAAGACCATGAGATCCCTGGGCCCAGAGACAGTGACAGGGCCACAGAGGATTAGAGTGGAGAGTGATGCGTCCAGTTGCTAAGAAGTGAGGGGAGATGCACAAGAACACCTACACTTACAGATAGAAACCACTTGACCTGGCTTCAATAGCTGGATGATCAGAACTCGACTAGAGAAGAAATAAGAGGAAAAAAAAGAGTAATCTGATACAATTTGATGAACTTGACCTATACCTATGGATGTATAGGTCAAAAGAGGGAACAAATCTTTAGTGTGAGGATCATTCTCACGCCCTCGGTACACAGGGTAGACATGAATGGGCTACCCAAATGGAGGCAGGGGGGAAGCTACAAAGGCAAGTAGTGACTGGCTTACAAGCTTTCAAGAGGAAGCCTCTTTCCAGAGGGTGTGAGGGAAGGTAGAATCTCTACTGGGTGATTTCTAATCTGTCTGGATGGGACTGATGAAAGTAGATGGTGACAAGACTCTTGTGGTACAATAGTGAATAACTGCTATCAGGACTGACGGTGGGGGTTGGAAATGTAAAGGTAGACATTTTGTAACAAAAGGAGGGGAAGTGGTTGACTTTTCAGTCCAGGAGTGGAGGTCCCTGGAACCATCAAGGGAGAAGAGCAGAGACTGGGACCCTACCCAGAGAAGTAGGGACACCAGAGATGGAGGCAGAGACACTAACATGGAGAGATGGAGCAGCTGGGGACTCTAGACCCAGGAACGAGAGGGGCTGTGTGTTGATGACCAGGGGACAGACTTGCAAGGTGTACCCTTTGGTTGTTTGATGATACATGGAGGGGATTATAATTATGATAATGAAACAAAATACGATAGGTTGAATGTAAAGCTAATATTTTCCCATGTAAACTATCACATAATTCACAATAAAAA
>NW_006408806.1:2169603-2183574 GCF_000296735.1 Chrysochloris asiatica | reverse complement strand
AGACTCATTAACAACCTGCGATACGCAGATGATACAACCTTGCTTGCTGAAAGTGAAGAGGACTTAAAACATTTACTGATGAAGATCAAAGAGCACAAAGAGCCTTCTGTATGGTGGTTCAAGCTCACCAGTCGCTCCTTGGAAACATTATACCAGGTCCCAAAGGCACTTAACAACAGCAACAATATGTAAATATCTTCTCATCCTCAGAGCAACTCTTCAAGTAAGCAGTACATGTGATTTTCCATTTTAAAAACTAAGACAAAGAGAACTAGGCAAAGTTATTAAGCAAATCAATGCTTGAGCTAGAAACAAAAGCTAGTTTTCTCAAACCGTGCAACAAAATTATTCTCACACCACACTCTCCAAATTTTATGATCTGTTTTTTATGTTTAAATACTGAATATCTAATTAATTTAATTCAAGGGGAACTTAAGATGTATCTGCTTGAGTCATTGTAATATTTAGCCTTTTAATTACTTTGAAATGACAATATTAAAACATTATACCTTCAGTTAATTAACCTCTGCACCTCTCTTTTCTTTGCAGGTACCACAGCTTTGTATTTGTTCCTGGTTATGCATCCTTCCATCCTTAGTAACTCCCCCAGCCCAAAAACCTTTGAGGAGGTACAGTTCTTTAATAGAAATAACTACCACAGGGGGATTGATTGGTAAGATGGGTTATTAGTATAAATCTAAAAGTTTATGTACTGTACACAGTATAAAATTAGTACTAATAGTTATAAACATATGGTTATACCACAAGTAAAATTATCTTTTGTATGATGGAAAATTGATTGAATAATATTAAAAAGCACAGAAATTGTTCATGACAGACTCTTCTCAGTTTTTAAAGGGACTTGTTGACTCAAGAGTCTCATATATAATTTCAATTGTTTTTTTTTATTTGTTATATTAGCTATAGATATGAGGGCAGAGATATATAGCCTATTAACTGGGCATTTTATTCCTCTCTATTTTTAAGAAAATTCATGCTTCTCTTGTTATACACTTTGCATAAATGTTGCTATAGCCCACATATAATTTTACATTTTGCTTTGGCCTAAAAGTTAAAAAGACATAAAGTAATAAATAGAACAATATATGTGTGTATATTTAATGAGTAATAAAAGTTTTAAAAGCCATCATAAAATTAAATTAAATTTTTGCCCTTTGAATTAAAATTAGAAATCTTTTAAACATCTGAGGAAAATAGTTATCTTAAAATTAAATGTAAAAATGTCAAGCATAAAATATATCAATTAAGTAGAAATCAGTGGTGCAAAATGAATAATAAAGTACCTAGAAGTCTTGCCATTAATACCTACTACTGATAAGAGAATGATATAAAAGAGTAAAGTTGTTATAATAATTCTATAGCATGAAGATAATCCTTTTGAATGCATTTGAGCATAAAGAGTTGTTTATATTATATCAACATGTGTTGTAATAATGCAAGATTTCAACTTTAAAAGTGTCAAACCTTCCAGAGCTGATGACTGGAAAAGTTTTGAATGGAGAGATAAATGGGTTGAACATAATTTGACCATCTACTAGGATTTACATATATTCTAATTATTATATTTTTCATTACTAATTCTTCTATACAGTGAAAAATATTGATTATGTGATACTAAGTAACATCCATGAGAATCATGAACCCATCAGTTACTCAGCAGCTGTTTGACCAATGGCTCAAACATGAGATTAGTATACAATAGAATAAAATGACGTTAACTGTATAGGGTTTCCAAGGAGTGGCTTGTGGTTCAAACTGACCGTTGAGATAATCTTGTTGTTGTTAAGTGCTGTTAAGTCAATTCTGATTCATAGTGACCCAATAAAGTGTTTCTGAGTAGCAATCAGTGGGTTTGAACTGCTGACCCTGTGGTTTGCAGGCAAGTGCTGAACCTACAGCACCACACCAGGAGTTCTTAAAATCAATGTGTGCTTCTATATGAGACAAAGCCTGAAATTTGGCACCTTCTGTAAATAGAATGTACATCAAAACAGAGAACAAATCAAACTTTCCAGAAAATTTGCATATCCCTTTCTCCCTTAAAAGATACCAGATGACATATCATCAGCAAGGCAATTTACAGAAAGCATAATATGATTTCCTTACTGCTCAGAGTCTCAAGACATCACTTTGTTGTACCAGCCAAACTCTACAATATGTTAACAGCTGGAATCCTACCAGAAGCTTTTTCATATGAGATGATTAAAAGAAAACCAACATATTGTAAAAAGAAGTCATCACATAAATGTTAATGATTCATTTGTTCCTTAATTGTTGAGCTGCCTTATCCTGGTGGCACAAAGGCATCAACACTTATGAATTGAAGGGAGTAAACTATTTTTATATTATTGTTGTTGTTAAGTGCCATCAAGTCAGTTCTGACCCACAGCGACCTTATATAGGGTTTCTAAGGAGCGGCTGGTAAGCTTGAACCACTGACTTTGTGCTTCAAATTGACTTTGCAGTCCAGCACATTAGCCCACAGCCCACATCAGGACTCCTTTTTTATGTAACATAAAGGCTATTATTATGAGATATAAACTTCCTCAGAAATTAAATCTGTATGTTATCTCTAAAATGGCCCTCTTTCCTCTAAAATGTGTCCCTTGGCACATCAGAAACATCTACTACCATATGCTGAATTAGTTATATTTGACAAGAGTTGTGTAGGTGAAAAAGTAACAAAATCAGTTATAGCCTTCACTTCAGTCCTTGAGCATACAGGCTTTCCTTGTGTCCATTCTACTGGTGATTTAAATTCTCACCATACTTGAAGATACTGGACCGGACCTTAAGAAATTTGTTAGGATTTTATATTTTGAAATATTTATGCTTTTAAATTTTCTTATTGTTATTCTAAAAAGAACATAAGTTTTTCTAAATGGAAAAAAAATTAAGCAATTAGGCAATGTTTACACTAAAACTATCCTACACTTTAGCACTTTAAGGTTCATTATAACATCAGCACATCACATTAGTGAAAGTGGAAACTACTTCTGATGAAACACAAAATGCTTTGTCTAAAGCCTTTTAAAATGCTTTTGAGCTGAGCATAACATCTGTCTTTAACAAATTTTCTTTTTGGTTGACCATTTACTGTATTTCTACATCCAGATACATGTTATGTAATTAGGTTATTATTGCAGTTTTATCACTCTGTGTCTACATTTTAGTTCTTTTTTCCTGATATTAAGCAAAACAAACCCATATATATATATTTAGAAAAACTTTTTCTAAAGCTATTATTAGCATTCTGGATTTTTTCTCTTGCTAATTATCTGAGACAAGTATCTTGAAAATATCTTTTGCTTAGAAAACAAATGAATTTGTGGGACATCTTTAATATCATCAGTCACCAGGACAAGAGTAGAAAACAGAGTCTTCTTTTGAGAAAAATGTTCCTTTTCTAGGTATATGGATTTCTTCCCAGCCCCATCTAATGTCACCACTGACTTTCTGTTTGAGAAGAGTGCCAATTACTTCCACTCAGAGGAAGCTCCTAAAAGAGCTGCTTCTCTGGTCCCCAAAGCCAAGATCATCACCATCCTCATTGACCCATCAGATCGGGCATACTCCTGGTACCAGGTAAGGACAATGCAGACAGAAACCAGCAGAAAGAAAGTCTTATATAAAAAGGAAGCATGAAGATTGAAGGATGTTTTTTAAGCAATAACTACCTCCTCAGCTCTTGAACAAAACAAAAAGATTTATTAGTTGTTCAGTAACAGGAGAAAAATAGATAAAATTTTATTTGTCTCTATTGCTGTTGCTATTAAGTGCCATCGAGTCACTTTCGACCCATAGCAACCCTGTATAGGGTTTCCGAGGAGCAGCTGGTTAGCTTGAACTGCCGGCCTTGCGGTTCAAACCAACTTTGCAGTCCAGCACGGTAACCCACACCAGTAACGACTTATATTTTCTCTTAATAAAATGAAGTAATTAAATTAAAACATAATACATACAATATTGTGTCGATGTATATTTATCTGTGCTTCTACACATCAGCATTCTTAAAATATTATAACAACTAAAATCATTAATTTTCATCTAACACATGTGTAATGCTGCTATTATTATCTCAGTTTTACCCACAAGGATTATGATTGATTCTCTAAAACATAAGGTGGTGGATTTTTTTTCTGTAAAGAAAATATTTCAGGCATTGTGGGCCATCTAGTCTCTGTTGAAACTCTGCTGTTACAACATGAAAGCAGCTGTAGACAATAAATAAATGAATAAACATGGCTGTGTCCCAATGAAACTTACTTTTCAGAAACAGACAGTAATCTGAAATGACCCTTTAGCTAGTTTTCCAACCTCTGCTCTATTGTTGTTAACTGCCATCAAGCTGGTCCCTTACCAATGGTTACCCCATGCACGTCAGAACGAAATGTTGCCTGGTCCTATGCCGTCCCCATGTTCAGCTAAAGACCAGGCTACTGTGACCCGTAAGGCTTTCTTTCATTGTCTGATTTTCAGAAGCAGATCACCACTCCATCTCACTAAGGATAGCTGCTGTCCCCTGCTCATAAAGAGCTCCTGGTGGGGCAATGATTAAGTGCTTGGTTGCTATCCAAAAGGTCAGCAGTTCAAACCCACTCTGCTACAGAAAAGACCTACTGATCTGCTCCCATAAGGATTACAGGCTAGGATACCCTATAGGGCAGTTGTACCCTACCCTATAGAATTGCTGTGAGTCAGCACACAACAGAAGAAACAGATTAATGACAAAATGATTTAAGAATTCTTCATTACTGAAAGCCTAACCAGTCTAAACCTTTGCTCTTTTAAAATTTCTTTCTTATGCTTCAGATTAAAAATCAGTTTAGAAACAATGATTTTGAAATAATTTAGGACTCTAATAATGAGGTTGGCCCAGGACTGGATAATGTTCCATTCTGTTGTGCATACGGTCATTATGAATTGGTACCGACTTGATGGCACATAACAACAACAACAACAATATATCAAATACATTTTTACTGTAACATATAATTAAAATAATACCCAAAAAATCTGTTGCAGTGACTTTTATTACCAAATGGAAAGTCTCAATTCAGAGCAGCTAGAATAAACATGTTGTTGTTGTTAGAAGCCACTGTTGAGTTGGGTCCCATTCACAGAGACCCTGTACAGCGGTACAAAGAAGGGCTTTAAATCTGCAGGAGCAGAGAGCCTCATCTTTCTTCCAGGGAGTGGCTCGAACCTCAGACTTTGTGGTTTGAAGTGCAGTGCTTATCATATGGAGCCACCATGCTCTCCTATAATAAACAGGAAAGGGTAAAAAAATTAATGGGGTATAAGAGCCTGTAGTCTCCAGGGTCCTTAATTAATCATTCCTTAGTATTGTCATTTAAACCACACTTTCCTGATGCTCGCGTGTTCATCATCATCAAATAATTTCAATGCCTGCTGTGCAGGACTGTAAGGTCGTTTTGAACCACAAGGTAGGAGTTGAAACCCACCAGCCACTCCTTAGAAAACCTGTACAGGATCACTGTGAGTCAGAACGTACTCAATGGCACTTAACAACCGCAACAAGAAGTACAATGTAGAGTTGCTGGGTGGTGCAAATGGTTAGCAAACTTAGCTGCTAATCAAAAGTTTGGCAGTGTGAATTCACTCAGAGAGGTCTCACAAGAAATGAGTAGTGATCAACCATTGAAGACCCTATGGAGCACAGTTCCATTCTGCATACGTGGGGTATCCAGGATCTGAAACTGACTCTGTGATTTTTGGTGTGCCAAGTATTGTTCTAAGGTAAATTCAATGTGGATGTTGTTTTCCAATGCAGATGCTACTGCTGGGGAAATATGTATAAATAACCAGTATCCAAGTTACAAAGTACTAAATGGCACATGAGCTACAGATAATATGTTGTGGGGGTTAGTCGGATAATGACTACCAGGGACAAGTCTCAAGACATGTTAGGTTATTAACTGGCAGCAGCAAGGAAACCCAAATACCAGAGGAACCATGAGATCTCCCTCAAAGACGAAAGAGGGACAGGATTTTTATAAGATGTGTGAAGGGAAAATTTTAGGTAAGATTAAAATGAAAGGGTGTGTTAAGAGGTACAAAGAAGGATTATGTGGAAAGCAGTTAACAGTAGGCTATGGCTGCAAAGCCAACTAAGGGTCCTATTTCCTCATAAACTATACAGTCAAGATAAAATGTAGAATGTTGACTCCATAAATCCCTTATCTATAACTCTGCACCTGGTTGGAAAAAGGCTACTTCCATGTTAAAGCAACCCACATGGCTCAACTTCTTCGGGCAAAAGGGGGATGCACCTATTTCATTGATACAATTTCCAACAGCAAAGTTCCTGACAACCTATAATTGTAGAGAATGTTTCTGAGCTCTGGGTTGTTGTTGTTAACAGAAAGCAGTTTTACCCGTTCACAAGAAGAGGAAGAGATTCTCAGGGAAGGCTTTGTAGCTGGGGCTCAGTGAGGAAGGTCATAAAATAATAGAATCTTAAAACAGACTTATTGATAATAATCTGCATAATAGGGACTAGAGACATCTTGAGAAACTAAAACCCATGAAATCCACAAGTTCAAGTTAATTACTCATGTCAAACTCTTGAAGTCGTCTTTTTAAAGTAAAATGCACAGCAATTGCAAAGGGACTGATTTGATTTTGAGCGTTTTACTTCTTTCTACCAAGTACCTGGAGAAAAGAAAAATAAACCTTAATTGACTCAAATAGAAAGAAGAAAATTGCAGCTTGGCAACCACTTAGCCCCTGAAAAATTGAGAATTTACTGAAAAAGGGATGTCTCAAAGCTGCGAGCTAACAAAACGTCCTAAATATTGCAAATAAATTACTCCACGGTGGCAAAATGCAGGACTTAACAAAGTCCAGTAGAGTTTGAAGTACAATAATTTGAATTCCAATTCCAGCAGACTTGCTATTCAACTAGATGTGGTAAACACCCACAAACCCACCACTAATCCTGAATATTTATTGGTCAATTTAAGGAAAAGGTGATTTCCTCAAACCCATGGGCCTGAGCCTGAGCCATTATGAAACATTTTCCTATTTGGATTGCTGCTTTCTGCATTTTCTGCACAATAAATGGTTTCTGACTCACCACAAAGGTTACCATTAGATAAGATAATATTGGCTTTTAGACGCTAGGTAATATATGATAAAAGCTGTGAATTTCAGATAATGTACATGTCAGAGTTTTCAGTAGTTTCTCCATTTAAAGTAGCCAGCAGAGCATTTCTAATCTAAAACTGCATTACTAGATGGAGCAAAACTCTTCAGCAGAACTAGTAGAGTGTTTTGTGAATTATGGGTAGTCACTGGACTTGATAGAAGGCTTGCTTATGGGCAGAAAAGGGAGCATTAGTTCAGGCTCAAAAGTTTACTTCCAGAATAAATTACATACACTGAGGAAACCAGCTCAAAAAAAAAAAAAAAGGTTGGTTAAAAAAAGTCATATCTATAAGGATTCAGCTTCTACAAAATAAGTTGTCAAAAATACATTCTAACCAGTACCATAACTTCCAGTCCTGATGCTTGAAGCAAATATTTTCATCCTTTATTAATTACAAAACAAGTAAATCTCCAACAGTGAGGCACTCCTTCCATAGCATTGAGACTTGTCACAAAGATTGATTTTTAATTATTTATGCCTATGGTTCCAGTTAGTTTAATTGCCTACCTTTTCATCCCAGCATCAGCGATCTCATGAAGACCCAACAGCTCTGAAGTTTACCTTCTACGAAGTAATTTCAGCCAGTCCCCACGCACCCTCTGAGCTCAAAGCCTTGCAGAAGAGATGTTTGGTCCCTGGGTGGTATGCCAACCACATCGAGAGATGGCTGGTTTATTTCCCCCCCTTTCAGGTACAGAGTAATAAGCATTTACACCATGTTACCATCTCATTAAGTTAATGACTTTGCCTCTAGGACACAGGAAATTTTCACTCATTAAAACATTACTAGATTTTACTCTTTAGTTGTAAATAATGAAATTATGGCAAAGAATAACAGATAAGCAGAGGTTTGGGGGGAAAAAACTGCTTAATTTCTTTTTAAGAGTATTTCAGAATAATTCTCCTTGCTTTATTTTCTAGTGCATATCTTTCCTGATTGTAGAATGCTTCAAACACCTTAGAGCCCTGATTCTTATTCTGAGAAGAATGCTTGAAAACCTCTTAACCAAAAAAGACAAACCTTGTTTTGTTTAATTAAGTGGTATTATTTCCCTTTTGAACCACCGTGTTCAATTTTTGATAAGTTCTATGTTTTTCATGGCTTCTTTGTTCCTCTGTTTGGACTAGCATTAACCTAAATTGTAAAATCAACCTGTACAGTGGATTCCATAAACAATCCAGTCACACCAAATGTGATGGTGTGACTTGAAGGCACTTAACAACCACCACCACGTATTTAAAGTTACATTTGTTGTTGTTAAGTGCTGTCAAGTCGGTTCAACTCATAGCAACCCTATATAGAGTTTCTGAGGAGTGGCTGATGGGTTTGAACTGCTGACCTTGCAGTTAACAGGTCCACGCTTCTCCTACAGCTAAATAAAATTCAAAAATCAGTTCCTCCATCACCTTAGCCACATTTCAAATGCTCAATAGTCACACATTGTTGTTTGTTATTGTTGTTAAGTGTCGTCGAGTTGGTTCTGACTCATGGGAACTCTATATATGGTTTCCGAGGAGTAGCTGATGCATTTGAACCACCAACCCTGTGGTTAGCACTCCAGTGCTTATCCTACAGCACCACACCAGGACCCCAGGCATGTAATAGACACAGCATATGTAGAACATGTCTATGATCTCAGAACTGGACAATACTGCTCTAGATTAAATGGAACACTGTATTAGGAAACAGTATGGGCAAGGGTTGCATTACAAGCATTGTTGCTTTCTACCATGGTACTTTGTCCTCTTATTTTGCTGGATCCACTCCTCTCCCTCACCAAAGTAACAAGCAAATGCCCCCCATTAGTCTACTGAGGAGCTTCTGCCCGTACTCAGGCTCTCTGAAAATCTACTTTCTTCCCCTAGTAGATCATCAAAGCACTTCTTAAAACATTACAGAACCACTCTTAAAATGAAATGTGAAGAATAATGTCCTCATCTCATTACATCTGGTCTTATTATTAGACTTTTTTCTTTTCTACTGCATTTCTTTCCAGCTTTGATGATGGAATGATTGTTTGCTTTGTTTTTAATCTTGAGTTCCATTTGTGATTTTTGTATTCACATTGCTAAGCTATCTAGGACCCCTCAAATGACTTCGTTGAAAGTTTTCATAGTGATTACAATACTTCTCAGATTATAAAACATGAGTGTATTTAATTGGAGTAACATTTCTTATTCTAGGTCATTAATGAAGAGTAACTGGTTAAGTCTAACAGCAATGTATGCAAATCCCCTCAGGACCCTGTTTCACATTGAATGAGTTCACAGTGTAGAATTTTTTATTTTACAATTGATATGCATTGTCTTTTTTGTTTTGTTCTTTCCTTTGGTAATTTAGTTGCTAATTATCGATGGGCAACAGCTAAGAATTGATCCAGCTACAGTAATGGATGAAGTACAGAAGTTTCTGGGAGTGTCTCCTCATTATAATTACTCTGAAGCTTTAACGTAAGTTCATTTTCTAAATAAACCGTTGAAATTTCAGCAGAGAACTAATATTAAAGAAATTGTAGTTTAGTGAAGCAGTTGTCAAAGTAGCTGTTTTCTCCTTGTTGTTAGATGCCTTAAATTGATATTTGACTCATAGTAACCTCACGTGAGAGAATAGAACCATCCCATAGGATTGTCTAAGGAACTCTGATAGCATAGGGGTTATGAATCAGGCTGCTAATCTCAAGATCAGCAGTTTGAAACAATCAGCAGTTCTGCAGGAGAAAGATGAGGTTTTCTGCTCCCGTAAAGATATACAGCCTTGGAAACCCTATACAGGGTCACTGTGAGTCAGAATCAACTACATGGCACACCACCACCTCAGGACTGTCTGGATTGTAATCTTCACAGGAACAAGTCGCCATGTCTTTCTCCCACATTGCCTTAGAGTAGATTTGAACAGCCAACCTTTCTGATAGCAGTTAAGCACTAACCATTGTCCCAGCAAGGATCCCACATGTTTCATTGTTGTTGTTGTTAAGGGTCGTCAAGTTGGTTCCAACTCATAGTGACCCTCATAGTGTCCCCGTATAGAGTTTCCAAATAGTGATTGGTGAGTTTGAACACCAACCTGGAGGTTAGCAGTCCAGTGCTTATTCTACATACCTGATTCTTTTACAATTTGTTGTTAACCCCTGGAAAAGAATACTTCAATAGTATAACAAAGAAATGTAATACATCTTATTTTGATTTCTAATTTGCTTTGACCCATTTAATGATGCCAAATAGCAAAGATTCCCTATGAAGAAATTAGAAAAGCAAAGCAGTCATAAATCTTAAAGCCAATCAAAAATCTACCTCCAGGAAGTCTATTTCAAATAGTAGCAGTCTTATTTGTGGCCCTGAAGGGTAAGCACTGGCATGCCAACTGAAAGGTTGGTGGTTCAAGCCCACAAGCCACTCCTTAAAAACCCTATTGTTGTTAGGTGCCATTGAGTCGGTACTGATTCACAGTGGCCCTATGTACAATAGAACAAAACACTGCCTGATCCTGGGCCAATCTCACTATTGTTGCCACTCTTGAGCCCATTGATGCTGCCATTTTGCCAGTCAATCTCGATGGGGGTCTTCCTCTTTTTCTCTGACCCTCCCCCTTACCAAACATGATATCCTTCTCCAGTGACTGGTCCCTCCTGACAATATGTCTGAAGTAGGAGAGACAAAGTTTGGACATCCTGGCCTCCAAGGAGCACTCTGGCTGCACTACTTCCAACAAAAATCTATTGGTTCTTTTGGCAGCCCATGGCACTTTCAATATTCTCCTCCAACAACATAACTCAAAAGCATCAATCTTGTACGGTCTTCCTTATTCACTGCCCAACTTTCGCATGCATATGAGGTTATTGAAAATACCATGGCTTGGGTCAGGCGCACCTTAGTCTTCAAGCTGACATCTTTGCTCTTCAACACTGTAAAAAGGTCTTGTGCAGCAGATTTGCCTAATGCAATATGCCGTTGGATTTCTTGACTGCTGCGTCCATGAGTGTTGATAATTGATCCAAGAAGAAGGAAGTCATTGACAACTTTAATCTTTTCTTTGTTGATAAGAATGTTGTTTATTGGTCCAGTGGTGAGGATTTTTGTCTTCTTTACATTGAGATGTAATCCATACTGAAGGTTGTGCTGAGTCACTATTAGTCAGAACAACTCGATGGCACTGAACAACAATATAGGACAGAGTAGAACTCTTTGTTAGGGTTTCCCAAACTATAAATCTTTACAGGATCAAAAAATCTCATCTTTCTGTGGAGCCATTGATGGGTTTGAACCATCAAACTTGCAGTTAACAGACCAATCCTTAACCCATGTCATTATGACTACTTTTAAAGCTGACAGCTAACCCTAAAATTACTTGTTAGTATAAACATCAACGAGGTAGCTTTTGAATGAACACCTTTTTCCACAGTGAACATCCAGAAATAATGTCATATAGCAAGAAATTGTCCAATAGAAGACTAGCTAGTCAACAGTGCTGTACTGTTAACACTGTCATCTCTTCTTCAGAGGCCACAGCAGTTAGAAAATCGGTTTGTTTTCCTTGTTCCCATTCCCTCTGATTTTCTTAAACATTTGACTCAACCAAAGCCAGAACTAGGTGAGGGGACAGGCACTAGGACTCAGAATTGAAGAAGGCACGTACCCCCATGCATATGTAATGTGTTGATTATAAGCACTTACCTAAAGCTTGTGTTGTAGGTGCCTCTCCTGCCTCACCCTTGACTTGATGCTGGATTCTATTTCATTCTTTAAATAAGAGCTTCCTATTTCTTTGTCCATTTATAAAGCCTGCCAATAAGATTGATGAGGGTCATGTTTGTTTCTATGGATTATACAGGGACCAACTTGAAGATGCTGAGTTAGATGGGCCATGAATCTGACTGTATATTGTTTTAGGGTCTCAGACTTGAGCTTTAAAAAGACTGTATTATAGGATTTGTCCAATGTATATCTCAGTTCTGTAGAGAATGGATTTTCCCATGACAATACAGAAAATGAGGGGTAGTCTTGCTTGCACTAAAACACCATCAGGAAAACTTCAAATAGCAGTATATATCTTGTATAAATCAGACATGGAGATACATGTCAAAGAGACATTTTAGTTTAGAGGATGAAATCTTTGGAGTTTTGAGCTTCTATATTGAGAATCATTGACTTTGTTGTTACTATTAACATCAGGCCTGTCTGTTTTTTTACTATCCAAGTGCCAACACAGACACAAGTCTTAGGCATTTAACATTCAGCCTTGACCTTAAAGAAAGCTGAGTGATTTTAGCTTGCAGTTAGAAATTCCAGTCCACTTTCTGCTTTATATCTTTGTAAGCATCTCTTAGGAATAAAAAAAAAAAAAAAGACTTTTATTTTCTAAACTGTTTTCTATTTCTATTGACTTATCGTTGTGTCTTTTTTATAGAGTATATAGCAAAGCATTGTATCACTGTATTTCAGAATAAAAGAAGTGAAGTATTCTATAAAGACATAATCTCGTTTTTCTTTATGGCGTGGTCCTTGACTTGCATGCTGTGTATTTGTCCCCTCTGCCTCCAACTCAGCAGCAAGCTTTTTATTCATTTCCACTGCCTAGAAAAAGCCATGTTAAACTTAAGAGAATTAATATCAAAGCAATGTGCTGTGTACAAAGAACTGTGGGTCATTTTGCACCAGAGATGTATCTAGCTAAAATTACCCATTATGTGATTCTCTAACTTGGTTGGGGGCTCAGTGGGTGAAGTAGCAAGATAAGATATGTGTAGTCTTGAAACCACAGGTCCTGGTCTAGCCAGTTGCCCAAACCCTCCACCCTGCTGATAGAGAAAATTCACATCCACTCAGTTTCATTTTATATTTTCTTGTCAGTCATCAGTTGGCCTGACATACCCTGTAAAAACCATCAGTGCACTTGTAAAATACATGGGAGTTTAATATCATTGTTTTAGGTCTAAATTGTTAAAGACATTGAGTGGCTAAATTATTCCTCCTTTATTCTATACTCTGTGTGGTTGTTTATCTGAATCCTGGTCTCATGGGTAAATTACTTTCGGTGCAGAAACTGTTTTGATAGTTGCTTCTCTATTGCTTTGAAAATGCTGGTGATGACTGTTATTGTTGTTGGGTGCCATCGAGTTGGTACAAACCCATAGTCACCTTATGCACAGCAGAACGAAACACTGCCCAATCCTGGACCAACCTCACTACTGTTGCCACGCTTGAGTCCATCGATGCTGCCACTTGGCTAATCTATCTTGTTGGGGGTCTTCCTCTTTTTCTCTGTCCCTCTACCTTACAAAACATGATATCCTTCCACAGAGACTGGTCCCTCCTGACAATATGTCCGAATTATGAGAAACAAGTTTGGCCATTTGGCCTCCAAGGAGCACTCTGGCTGCACTTCTTCCCTCTAGCTGCACTTCTTCCAGAACGGATCTATTGTTTCTTCTGGCAGCCCATGGCACCTTCAATACTCTCCTCCAACACCATAACTCAAAAGCATTAATTCTTCCAACAGTCTTCCTTATTCACTATCCAGCTTTCGCATGCATATGAGGTTATTGAAAATACCATGGCTTGGTTCAGGAGCATCTTAGTCCTCAAGCTGACATCTTTGCTCTTCAACACTTATAAAAGGTCTTGTGCAGCTATTTACCTAATACAATATGTCGTTTGATTTCTTGACTGCTGCTTCCATGAGTGTTGATAGTTGATAAAGGAAGAATGAAGTCCTTGACAACTTCAATCTTTTCTCTGTTGATAAGAATGTTGTTTATTGGTCCAGTGGTGAGGATTTTTGT
>NW_006408806.1:2168013-2169503 GCF_000296735.1 Chrysochloris asiatica | reverse complement strand
TGCATAATGTTCTGTACAATGTTCAGTTTGTAGCTTTTTTAAAGTTGTATAGAGGGATAAATAGGAAATATAAGAATTGGTTATCTGGGAGGGGTAGCTTTTTTACTTACAATATTTAAAAGTACAAGGGTATTGATGTGAAATTATGTACATTTCAAATGCTTGTGAATCACATTATTGTTGAACAAAAGATTTGTTGCTGTGTAATTATTGTCTTGTATGAATTTGAGAAAAATAAATACACACACACTTAAGTTTTTTTTAAAAAAACAAAACTGATTAACCTGTAGGAAAGAGACAACACGCTAAATCCAAATATTAGAAATGTGTTTTGAGTACTCAGTTAATAAACTATATCCATTGGGGTTAATAAACTCAGTTAATAAACTATAGCCATCATTATCAAAATAAAACATATCTAGATCAGTCATGAGGTACACCTGTCTGTGATAGAATAATATCAATGTGCCTACAGGAAAGAACAGTTAATACCACTGTTATTAAAACTTACACACCAACCACTAAAGCCAGTGAGGATGAAATAGAAGAATTCTACCAAATTCTTTGATCTGAAACAGATCAAATATGCAATTAAGATGTATTGATCATTACTGGTGATTGGAAAGCAAAGGTTGGAAGCAAAGAGGAAGGATCAGTAGTTGGAAAATATGGCCTTAGTGATAGAAATGATCTGTAGAGTGCATGATACAATTTTGCAAAACCAATGATTTGTTCATTTCAAATACCTTCTTTAGACAGCATAAGAGATAATTATACACATGGACCTCACCAGATGGAATACATAGAAATCAAATTGACTACATCTGCGGAAAGAGATGATAGAAAAGCTCCACATCATCAGTCAAAACAAGGACGGGGCAGACTGTAGAACAGACCATCAATTGCTCATATGCAAATTCAAACTGAAGCTAAAGAAAATTAAAACAAGTCCACGAGAGCCAAAATATGACCTTGAATATATCCCATCTGAATTTAGAGACCATCTGAAGAACAGATTTGATACATTAAACATTAAAGACGGAAGACCAGAAGAATTGTGGGATGACATCAAGAACATCATAAAGGAAGAAAGCACAAAGTAATTAAGAAGACAAGAAAAAAGGAAAAGATCAAAATGGATGTCAGAAGAGACACTGAAACTTGCTCTCCAGCATAGAGATGTTAAAGCAAATGGAAGAAATTTCAAAGATCAGCTCGAGAAGACAAAGTCAAATATTACAACCATATGTGTAAAGATCTGGCATCAGAAAACCAAAAAGGAAGAACACACTCAGCATTTCTCAAGCTGGGGGAACTGAAGAAACAATTCAAACCTTGACTTTTCGTTATTGAAGGATTCTCTGGGTAAATTATTGGACGATGCAGAAAGCATCACAAGAAGATGGAAGGAATACGCAGAGTCACTGTACCAAAAGGAAAGGGTTGAACCATTTCAAGAGGCAGCATATGATCAAGAGCCAATGCAGGGA
>NW_006408806.1:2158999-2161599 GCF_000296735.1 Chrysochloris asiatica | reverse complement strand
CATTCAGTGTTCCCATGTTCTGTTCGAACAACTGCTTCTAGGTCCAGGTACAGATTCTTCATGAGCACAATTCAGTGTTCCGGAATACTCATACTTCTCAATGTTGTCCATAGCTTGTCATGATCCACGCAATCAAAAGCCTTTGCATAGTCAATAAAGCACAGGTAAATATCTTTCTGATATTTTCTGCTTTCAGCCAAGATCCATTGGACATCAGCAATGATATCCCTCATTCCACAGCCTCTTCTGAATCTGGCTTGAACATCTGGAAGTTCTCTGTTAATGTATGATTGTAGTACTTCTGTATTACCTTTAGCAAAACTTTACTCACATAGGATGTCAAAGAGATTGTCCGATGATTTCTACATTTCACTGAGTCATCTCTCTTTGGAATGGGCACAAATATGAATCTCTTCCAGTCAGTGGTACAGATAGTTATCTTCCAAATTTCTTGACAGAGATGAGTGAGTGCCTCCTGTGCTGCCTCACTTTCTTGAAAGATTTCAATTTTTATTCCATCAATTCCTAGTGCCTGGTTCTCTGCCAATTCCTTCAATGCACCATGGACGTCTTCCTTCAGTATCATTGGCTCTTGATCATGTGGTATCTCTTGAAGTTGTTGAACATGAACCATTTCCTTTTGATACAATGACTCTGTGTATTCCTTCCATTTTCTGTTAATGCTTTCTGTATCATTCAATAATTTGCCCAGTGAATCTTTCAATAATGGAAATTCGAGGCTTGAATTTTTTTCTTCAGTAACCCCGGCTTGCGAAATGCTGAGCATGTTCTTCCTTTTTGGTTCGCTGATTCCAGATCTTTGCACATTTTGTTTGTAATATTTGACTTTATCTTATCTAACTGATCTTTGAAATTTTCTGTTCAGCTCTTGGACCTCCTCATTTCTTCCATTTGCTTTAGCATCTCTATGCTGGAGAGCAAGTTTCAGTGTCTCTTCTGACACACATTTTGACCTTTTCCTTCTTTCTTGTTTTCTCAATGACTTTTGCTTTCTTCATGTATGGTATTCTTGATGTCATCCCACAGCTCTTCTGGTCTTCAGTCTTTAGTGTTTAATGTATCAAATCTGTTCTTCAAATGATCTCTAAATTCAGGTGGGATATATTCAAGTTAATATTTGTCACCATTACACAGTTATTGCACCATTGGACTCAAATATAGCAACTATTATGAGGGTTGCTCAAAACTGGGCAATGCTTCATTCTGTTACATGAGGGAGCTTAAAAGAGTTCATGGGAACATGAAACTAAATTTTTCCTCTCCTACATAGGGTAACTGTGATTTGAAAATGACTCCACAGCACATAACAACAACAATAACATTTGCATATGTAAGAGAACAAGTGTGATTTTTTTAGTGAGTTTGAATCTGATTTGATGTAAACACTGTAATTATTCAAGCTATATAAGTAGGAATTTTCTCATTCAATTAAGTGAATTAGCGTATTACCATTCTAGTTCACTATAACTGAAATCCCTGAATTGCAAATACTTTTTTTTTTTTTTAAAGCTTTTATTGTAAATTGAGAGACAGTTTACATTGGAGAACATTGATTTTGTACTCATCCTATCATATTTAATTTCATTGCAATAATTACAATCACCTCCATGCATCATCATTCAACAATATTTGCTTCTATTCCCTCTGTTGTTTTGTTGTTTTGTTTTGGTTTTGATGTACACAAAAACAGTCAGGAATGTATAATCATTTAAACAACCTAAAGGTACATTCTGCAAGCCTGCCTCCTGGCCACCAGGGCATAGTCTTTCTCCTTCCATGAGTCTAGAATTAAATTGTAAATACTCTTGATTGTTGTTGTTGTTAAGTGCCGTCGAGTCGGTTCCAACCCATAGCAACCCTGTACAGGGTTTCCGAGGCTGTGAATCTTTACGGGAGCAGAAAGCCAAATACTCTTGATACAATACTCATTATTGTACCTTTCATATTAAATGTGATAGTTTTAAAACTGACTGATCATTTGAGAAAAAGAAAAATAATGTTTAGCAAGAAATTGTACTAATTTGTGTAGAGTGAAAAATTTTTTAAACTTAATTTAACATGAAATGCATTCAATGACATGTACACATAGTCATCAGGGATCGGGACACAAGTCTTCACATGTCGATATGTTAGTTAAACGTCTAAATATTGTATCTTTATTTTTCAGTAGATTAACTCATTTAAAATTCATGAGACCAGATTTCTTGTTCCTGTTGTAAGGTACCTTGGAGTGGGACATGACTCATAGCAACCCTATACATAACAAACCTAAACATTGCCCATTCCTGTGCCATTCAAATAATTGTTGTTACATTTGAGTCCATTACTGCTGAAAACAGAGAATATCAGAAAGATGTTTACCTGTGCTCTATAGACTACACAAAGACTTTTGATTTTGTGGGTCATGAAAAGCTATGGACAACATTGTGAAGTATGAGAATTCCTGAACACTTAATTGTGCGCATAAGGAATCTGTACTTGGACCAAGAGGCAGTTGTTCGAATAGAAGAACATGGGAACACTGAATGGTTTAAAATTAAGAAAGGTGTGCAACAAGGTTGTATTCTTTCACCATACTT
>NW_006408806.1:2143700-2158538 GCF_000296735.1 Chrysochloris asiatica | reverse complement strand
TTGGGCAGTGAATAAGGAAGACCATAGAATAATTGATGCTTTTGAGTTATGTTGTTGGAGGAGAATATTGAAAGTGCCATGGGCTGCCAAAAGAACCAACAGATCTGTGTTGGCAGAAGCACAGCCAGAGTGCTCCTTGGAGGCCAGGATGGCCAAACTTCATCTCTTATACTTCGGACATATTGTCAGGAGGGACCAGTCGCTGTAGAAGTATATTGTGTTTGTTATGGTGGAGCGTCAGAAAAAAAGCGGAAGACCCCCAGGGAGATGGATTGGCAAAGTGGCAGTATCAATGGGTTCAAGCATTGCAACATTAGTGAGATTGGCCCAGGATCGGACAGTGTTTTGGTCTGCTGTGCGTAAGGTTGCTATGAGTCGGTTCTGATTCAATGGCATCTAACAACAACAATTGCTGATACTGTGTAAATCCGTCTCATTGGGGGTCTTCCTCTTTTTCCCTGATCTTCCATTTTACCAAGGATTATGTCCTGTTCCAGGAACTGGTCCCTCCTGATAACATGTATAACATATGAGATAAGAAGTCTCACCATTCTCTGTTTTAAGGAGTCTTATGGCTATACTTCTTTCAAGACCATTTGTTCTTCTGGTAGTCAATGGTACTTTCAATATTCTTTGCCAATGCCATAATCCAAATGCATTGATCCTTCCCTGGTCTTCCTTATTCACTGCCCAATTTCACATGCATATGAAACTTGAGTCAGATGCACCACAGTCCTTAAAGTGTTATCATTTCTCTTGAACACTTGTGTAGCAGGTTTGCCTAATGCAATACATTACTTGATTTCATGACTGCTGCTTCTATGAATATTGATGTGGATCCAAGCAAAATGAAGACTTTTATGACTTCAATCTTTTCTTTATTTATCATAATGTAGTTGTTGCTCAAGTTGTGAGGATTTTAGGTTTTGGGGTTTTGGTTTTTTTAATTTTTTATACTGAGGTGCAATCTATATTGAAGGCTTTGATTTCACCCATTCACTTTAGCTTCTTTATGCTCACCAGTAAGTTTTAGAGTCTCTTCTGACATCCATTTTGTCTTTTCTTCATTTCCTATCTTTTTAATGATCTTCCCTCCCACCCCCAACTTTTTATTTTATTGTGACTTGAGTGAAGGTTTACAGAGCAAATCATCCGTTTTACATTAAACAAATCACATGCTTTGTTTTATTGCAATTGTTGCAATTCCTTCCATGTACCTATAGGTAACAGTATTTACCTCTATTCACTTTAACTATTGCTTTCCTCTCTGTATCTCCCACTACCTTCATCTTTCCTTTGGTAACCTCCCTCTTGTTGCATGTTGTCTGCCCTGTCACCCATGTTAACTTGTGTCTACCCTCTAGCCCATGAATATTGGTACCTAACCCACTTCCCTGTAACTATCATGTTGTTGTTGTTGTTGTTAAGTGCCATCGAGTCGGTTCCGACCCATAGCAACCCTATACAGGGTTTCCGAGGTTGTAAATCTTTATGGGAGTAGAAAGCCTCATCTTTCTCCCGCGGAGCAGCTGGTAGTTTCGAACCGCTGACCTTGAGGTTCACAGCCCGATTCGTAATGACTATGCTACCAGAGCTCCTTGTAACTATCATAGGTTGTTTCTTTTATCAAGAAAATATTTTCTTAACTTTTTACATTAGTTGCATACAAAACTTGTCTTTTTCTGATTTACTAATTTTACTCTAAATAACATCCTCCAGGTGGAATAATGTTGTGAGGTGTCTTGCATATTTATGATTATTCTTCAATGTTATTTAGTATTCTGTTGTGTGTATGTACCAAAATCTGTTTAACCATTCTTTTGTTGATGGGCATTAGGTTGTCTTTATCTTTTTTATATGTCTTATATAGACAACGGATTTTTTTTATCCTTTATAATGTCTCTTGACTGGCATATTTAACCAATTTATATTCAGTGTAATTATTATTTTAAAATTATTATTATTATTATCATTTGCTATGCATTGATTGGCATTATTTTTCTGTGTGTGTGGTGTTTTGTTTTTGTCTGTTTTTGGTGCTGCTGTTTTCTTTGACCACATAATTTTCTATACTGAGTTCATTTTGTTTGTGGAATTTTTTTTCATTTTCATTTTTGTTGTGTTAATGTCTACTAAATCTTTCTGATTCTCCTCTTTTTTTATTTTGATGTGCAGATATTTTATTTTGCTTTGAGGTTATCCTGTAATTTATTAATTTTTGTCTGCTTAAACCTGTCTGTTTTATTTTGAAATCTACTTGACTTTCTGGCCATTTGGAAGCTCTGTATTTATACTATTCCCTTTCTGTTTCATGGTTGACTTGATTATACATTGATATCTGCAGGGAGACCGGCTCTCCATGGGGGTCATGGGACACGAGAGGTTATGCAGAATCAGCAGTGAAGAAGAAACGAATGAATACAATCGAAAGGCTTTTCAGCTTGCTGTGCTGTCCGGCTGTTCTCTCCAACTTCTGCTCTCTGCTCCTGCTTCTTTCTGCCTCTGCCCCTACTGCCTCTGCCTCCTACTTCTTTCTGCCTTATGCCTTATGCTGTCTGCCCTCTGCCTCCTTCCTCCTCCCTCCTTTCCTCTGCTGCTTCTGCCCTCTTTCTCTTCCTCCTGCTTTCTGCCGCTTCTGCCAGCCCAGCTCAGCAAGTCGTTATTTTTTATACTTAAAATTACACAGTACATGCATTGACACTTTTATCTTTTCTTGAATTATTACACAGTTAGTCACAACATTCTTGCACCTGGTCATTAGACAACCTTGACAAAAATACTTCTGTGATGTTCAGACTGACCTTCATCTCCTTAGTATGTGATAAACTGTTTCTTCCTGTTTCTTCAAAAGATTATAAACTTTCTATCCTACATAATGTGCTATTATTTTCATAATAAAGGTATTCATTAAATCACTTGGAAGGTATGTGGCATAAAGCCCAACCTGGCTACTTACTGCAAGAAGTGTAGATTATTAAGTCAAAACTATCCTTCACTTAAGTTCATTATTGTCTGCTTGTTTACGCAGGTGTCTGTATGTAGGGGTTTGAGAATTCTAGCTAGTGACTGAATGTGGTGAGGCCTATGGGGGTAGGTCAGCTTGACTCTAATATGCTATCTGCTTTTGTGGTCTCACAAATGCAGTCACTTAGGTTTTCTATGAAAAGAAGTAATTTACACAATTTCTCTTTGTATTCAATCCACTAAAGCTGAAAGCAATTGTTGATAAACTAGTTTTTCCTAAGGTCTGTAGAATTCATAGTGAAAGGCTGTGAATATTGCTATATTATATATTTTTATAAGTAAATTTAGAGCTAACTTGAAGGGAAGATAGGGGTCAGCTTTTGAGAGTTATTTGTCGTTCATAACGTCTCTCCCCCCAGTGTGGCCGTGCCAAGCAATGGGAGTTAAGCACTTCCTGCAGATATCTCTGGTTCCCTACTTTCAGTCTTGTAGGTTTGTATTATTCTAAATACTTCCTTATCTTGATTGAGTTCTGAGTGGTGTTGTCAGGGATGGTAATCTCAGGATGTTGCTTGGTTCTCAGCCCAAAGAACACCCTTTAGCATTTTTTAGAAAGTTGATCTGGTCATTTCAAATTTCTTTCATTCCTTTTTATCAGGAAATAACCTAATTTTGCTGTCATATTTGGGCGACATCTTTGCTGGGTATATGATTCTTGTCTGACAATTTTTTCCTTCATTGTTTTATATATGTCATCGTATTAGCTTCTTGCCTGCATGGTTTCTGCTGAGAAATCAGAGCTTAGTCTTATTGATTCTCTTTTGTGGGTAACTTTTCATTTCCCAAACTGCTCTCAGGTTTCTTTCTTTGTCTTTGGTTTTGGAAAGTTTGATTAAGATACATCTTGATGATTTTCTTTTGGGATCTATCCTGTTTGGGGTTCATTCAACTTTTGGTATGCTTATCTTCTCATTTTTCATGATGTTGTTGTTGTTTAGTGCAGTCGAATCAGATCTGATCCATAGTGATCCTGTATAGGGTTTCCAAGGAGCAGCTGGTGAGCTTTAATTAAGGAAATTTTATTCCAACAACTCTTTGATAATATTCTCTGTGCCTTTTATTATCTCTTACTGCTCTGGCATTCCAATCACCCTTATGTCGTTCCTCTTCATGATATCCTACATAACTCAGCACTGCTTTGAATTTTTGAATTCTTTTTTCTGATTGTTTTTCTAGCATATTAGTATTGAGAGATTTATTTTCAAGCTCATTAATATGGGCTTCCATTGCTTTGAATCTTCTCCTTTGCCCTTTTGTTATATTGTCCATTTCTGAAATCTTAGTAACAATCTGAATTCCTAATGGAAGGTTTTGTACTGTTTCAAAATTTACATTTATTTTCTCTGTTTTTTTTCTTGTAGCAATTTCTTGAATTCTTCTAAGGTTTTTTCTGTTTTCTTTGCTTTCCATGATCTGTCAGTTCATTGAAGGTACCTAAATATCATTCTTTTGAATTCTTTTTCAGTTAGTTCCAGTACCTTTTTCCCTCAGAAATGTTTTCAGTGTCTGATTCTTGGTTATTTGTGTGAGTTATTCTCTTTAATTTCTTCATGTGAGCTAAAATTTTCTGTTGTCACATGGGTATTGTGAGGTTGATGTATTTGTAAAAACAAAGAGTGTAGTTGTTGGACCCAGAAAGGAAAAATCTCTGGGTGGTTCCTAAAACTCAAGGAGATCGTGAGGTGGTTTTGAAAGGGATGTGACAGCAGAGTTGTTTGACCTAGTTAGAGTTCCTATAGGCCTTGGTGTTTTCTATGTTCAGGGTACTCAATCCAGAAGTAGTCCATGGGGACCCATGATTTAGCTGGTTTCAGTGTCTGTTAGGACCACTGGGAAATTAGGGGTTGGGTGACTGGGAGTTTTACAGGTCTGGAGCTGGTTTTATAGGTCTGGTTGCTCTGGGGGTTTTATAGTTCTGGAGCTGAGCTCACCTGAACCCAGGCATCAATGCAGCCACCATCTCACAACCATGTGGCTTCAAAATCCTGGAGTGCTGGGTTTGCAATGGGGTGGATGAGAGTGTGGGCTGGCCACATCTCTGGTCACCAGGGGAGCATGGGGAAGAAGAAGGAATCGTACCTTTCCATCACCTGTGTGAATCTGCTCTGCTCTTTCTGTTGCCAGATTTACTCAAAAGATGGTTTAACTGAATCTGGTCAGCCATTCAGCAGTCAGTCTCCCTCTCTCTCCATCCTTATTCAGCTTCTCCTCCTAGCAAGCCATCTATCCAGTTCTCTAAAATGTCTGCTGAACTTTTGGGTGCCAGAATTTTCAACTGTGTCTGTTTTCTTTTGTCTCTCATACCTTTCTTGTAGAAGGTCCATGTAGTGCATCTGTCTAGTCTGTCATCTTGCTGGAAGTCCAATCTTTAATGAACTTTTTCTTTTTTCATAGATGGTGTTCTTGATATAGTCCCATAACTCTTCTGGTCCTCAGCCATTAGTGTCTAATGCATCCAATCTGTCCTTAAGATGGTCTCTGATTTCAAGTGGGATGTATGTATTCAAGGTCATATTTTGGTTCTTGTGGACTTGTTTTGATTTTCTTCAGCTCAATTTGAACCTGCAAATGAGTAATTAATGGTCTATTCCACAGTCTGTTTGATCCTGATCTTATTTTGATTAATGATATTGAGCTTTTCCATCAGCTCTTCACACAGATTAAGTCAATTTGATTTCTGTGTATTCCACATGGAAAGGTCTATGTTTTTAGTCCCACCACTTGTCTATCAGTGTGTCATACTGTGGTGGCTTGTTGACATACTGTGGTGTTGTCATACTGTGGTGGCTTGTTGCTGTGGTCCTGGAACCAGCAAGATCAACCATGAGGAACAGGTTTCAGATGAGCTTCCAGACAAAGACAGACTAGGAAGTAGGAGAGATGGACTACTTCTGAATATTTAGTCATTGAGAACCTATGAATAGCAGTGGAACACTGTCAGCATCAAAATATTGACTATTGGAACATATTAAAGAACTCCAAAATATTCTTGGATATAATGCCAGAAGAGGAGTGCCACGGGTTGAAAGGCACTCAAAATACAATTGAATAAAAAGCTGCCTCAAAGTAGAGTTGACTGTGATACTGTGAATGGAGTAAAGGCTTAGGGACCTTCATTTGCTAGTGGGGCACAACTCAAAATGAAGAGAAATAGATGTAAACATCCATTAATCATCAGAATAGGGAATGTACAAAGTATAAATCAAGGAAAATTGAAAATTGTCAACAATGAAATGGAAAACATAAATATAGAAATCATCGGCATTACTAAGCTGAAATGGACTGTTATTGACCACATCGAAGCTGACAATCCCATGATTTACTATGCTGGGAATAACAAATAGAAGAGGAATAGTGTCACATTCATCATCAAAAATAACGTATCAAGAACTGTCTTGAAGTTCAGTGCTGTCTCTGATAGAATAATATCCATATGCCTACAAGGAAGACCAGTTAATACCATTATTAATCAAACTTACACATCAAGCACTAAAGCCAGTGATGATGACATTGAAGAATTATATCAACTTTTTCAGTCTGCAATCAAGATAAAGTGATAATTACTGGTGATTGGAATGCAAAGGTTGGAAGCAAAGATGAAGAATCAGTAGCTGGAAAATATGGCCTTGGTGATAGAAACAATGCTGAATATTGCATTATAGAATTTTGCAAGACCAATAACTTATTCATTACAAATACCTGTCATTCATTCATGACTATACACATGGACCTCACCAGATAGAAAACACAGAAATCAAATTGACTAAATCTCAGTTTGGAAATTCCATTGAAACCTGTCCACCATGGGTGACTCTGCTGGTAATTAAAATACCGGTGGTATAGCTGCCAGCATCACTGCAGCACTCAAGCCATCACAGTACGACAAACTGACAGATTAGTGATGGAATTGAGTTATATAAATTTTTAAATAAGAATTTATAAAGAAAATGTCTATAAAGGGACATTGATAGTATGAACGCCAGGACTATAGTTGTATTTGGTTTTGGTTTGTGTAGTTTGTTTTGTGGCTGAAAACTGACATTACTTCAAAATTCAAAAAGAACTTCAATTGTTTTAATATCACACCCCATGACAATCAATTTTATGCTTCTCAGGAACTCTTTCCCAACCTACTTTACGTGAATTTGAGTCAAAATGAGCCATATTAGAACATTTTTAGTAGCAAAAAGTAGCAACTATTTTGTTCACTGATATGCTAAAATCTGTTGATTCTCTGGATGACCTATGAAAAGCACCTAAGAATGGTAAGAAAGAGAAGAAAATAGTCTACTCCAATTTCTATTGATGAATTTGTTTTTGAAATTTGTAGCATTTCTAAACCAGTATACATTTATATGTTTTAAGTATTTTACATATCTTGCCTTCAAACAACAACACTATATGGTAGATAATATTAGCTCAGTTTCTCAGATAAAAAGCACTGGGGTAGAGAAAACGTCAGCCAAAGTCATTCAACAAGTAAGTGGAGTAGGAAGGATTGAAATTCTGTGAGTTTAGCTCTGGAACTTACACTGTCAATCTCTAAACTGGCAACAGATATTAGAACTCAAGAAAAACATAATTGTAATTTTTGACTAATGAATCAAATGGAAGTGCTTCCTTTAAATAACTAACACTAGAGCTTTATATGTGCCTCAGACTATTGGAATCCTGGTGTAGTGCTATAGGATAAGCATTGGACTGCTAATTATAAGGTCGGTTGTTTAAACCCAACAGCTGCTCCTCAGAGTCGGAACCAACTCAACTGTGCCTAGCTATCACGCCATCAGACTTTATTATGACAGGAACCCATCTCCAGACACACTGAATGTCACTTTGCCTAATGGTAATCATACCTGTTGTCCTTCAGTCAGTTCTTACTAATGACAACCCCACGTGCTATAGAGAATAACTGCTCCACAGAGATTTCTTGTCTGTAATCTTTACAAAAACAGATTTCTTCTGCAAACTAAAACCACACTGTGGTACCACTACATACCCATCTGAATGACTATAACCCAACAGACAATATTAAATGTTGGCAAGAATGTGGCAAAACTAGAAATCATAGATTGCTAGTGGGAATGTAAAATTGACAACCACTTTGGAAAACAATTTGGAAGTTTCTTAAAAATTAACAGATCCTAAAAGCATACCATACAACCCACTTCTAGTAGTAGAAATCTATCCCAAGAGAAATAAAAACATGCCCATAAAGACTTATAAGTGAAGGTTTATAGCATCATTATTCATAGTAGTCAAAGACTGGAAATAGTCCAAATGTTTTATCAACTATTGAAAAGATTAACAAAATTTGGTATAACCATGCAATGAGACACTATTTAAAAATAAAAAGATAATGTCCAGAAAAAAACAAACTTAGAGTGAGAAAGCACATTAGTCGTTTCCAGAAGCTGAGGGTGACAGATGGAATTGGTTGGAAGGGGCTCCAGGGGATTTTTAGATTAATGGAGATGTTTTTAAACTAGATTCTGGTGATAACCATGCAACTATGTAAATTTGCTTTAAAATGTTAGATTATGCAATGGGTGAGTGTTATAATATGTGAATTATACTTTGTTTTTTTAAAGCTGTTAGTTTATCCTATATTGTTGTTGTTGTTGTTGAATGCTGTCGAGTCGATTCCTACTCATAGCAACCCTGTATACATGGTTATTTTGGTTTAAAATTTACCAGTCTGTGCAATTCAGTATTCTCCGATGGAAATGTTATTTCAATTTAAAGTCATTTCAGACATACTTAAATTTTCTAAGTATGATCTGAAAGTTCCCTAGATTTCCCCTGCCCAAGGGTAGACTTATCACATTTCCATTAAGATAGAAATGCTACCAGACGGAAGCTGAATCATTGGATATTTTAGTATCCCTGTCTACAAGTCTCTTCCAGCTATTTCTTGCTGTCCCCAGGTAATATTCCACACAAGCTTGAAACCCAATCCATTCTTGCTTGACTCTTTAATTTAACAAACTTCTATTGCATGACTATACTATGCATAATTCTGGGGATACAATGATAAATTAAGTAGGCAAAACCCCTACCTCCAGGATGGGGTAGAGATGCAGACACTAAACAGCAAATAAAACTTCTCCTAAATGTTTACTTTCTTATAAACATAAAGGAGATGCTGAGCTATGGCTACTGCTGCCAGTGCCCACATAGGAAAATCGGCTTTATTGTTCCACTGGACATCAGTGGCATTAGGATGCTTGTTTGGAGGGGCACTGCTGCTACCTGAATAGATGCAAAGAGGAAACCATTGTGCAACCTCTGTCAAACATCTTCACTGGGGTCTAAAATAACTTTGTGTCCTCAAGCCCACAAGTTGTTTCATCAACAACAGTCTCTTCACTTTCTGTCTGTGAGTGTTCTCTCCAGCCAACCAGGCCCAGTCCCTCAGACCACCTGGAAAATAGGCATGATGTCGTTTTCATCTTCCTCTCCTTCTCAGCCCCCTGCAGATACACATCACTGCCCAGGAGCTGATGTACACAGATGCCTGGAGCTGGATGCCTGCCACACATTTTTTTCCTCAGCAAGGACCAGCATGACACTCTGCTGCGTGAGATTTAATCCATCAGCAGACATGACTGAAAAAGCAGTTTTTCTTTTGATTCTTAACATGTATGTGTTTCTTAGAAAACCATTTTCTCAAAAGACCCTTCATATTAACATAAGTCACATATGTAAGTTTCAGTCATGTACCCATTGTGAGGTGCATTAGCAAAATAATAATAATAATATTGTTATTATTGTTATTATAACTGGTCTGGATTCTGAGGGTTTCTTGTGAATTATGTGAATACTTTAGATTGTATAGAATTCAATTGTAGAAATTGCTAATAGTAAAATGTTAATGAAAAATATTCAAATCAATAGCAGACTCCAGAAATTTGTTTTATTAGAGCTTCCTGGCCTTCATGTACAGATTGTTAAAATGTTAAGTATTTATTTATTAATGATCCTCTTGTACCTCTGATTATGGAACTAATTTACTTAATTGCCTTACTTATTCAAACAAAGATATAAACAAGATGAAGACACATCATGTTGTTTTCTGTTCTCATACAGTTGCTTAAATACTGAGAAACAGGCTTTGCATAAGCAGGTTGTGGTTAATCCTTCATTATCTCTAATACTCAAAACACTACATAAGGAGAATTCTAAGTCTGCATTCTTTTCATAGGGTTAGAGTCATAAGCACTGCAAGATTACTTGAATAAAGAAAGATTGTCCCCCTCCACAAATCACACCCACACTTAAACATGCACACATTAAATCACACTATAATTTTTAAAGTGTTATTTTATTCATGTATATAATTTACATAGAATACAATTCACCCAGACTCTACTCAGATACCCTATACAGGGTCGCTATGAGTCAGAACTGACAGGACGGCACTTAACAAAAACAACATGGCACTGTAGGATAAGCACTGGACTGCTAACCACAAACCCACCAGCCTCTGAAATCCTACACTGGGTTGCCATGAGTAAAAATCAACTCACTGGCAGTGAGGTTTGGTTTGGTTTTTGGCTTATTTCAAGTGTACTATTGAATAAGCTATGATTATTGTATATAGTTGTATGTTGTTGTTGTTAAGTGCTTTTGAGTCAACTCCAACCCATAGCAACCCTGTATAGGATTTACAAGGAGCAGCTGGTGGGTTTGAACTGCCAACCTTTTGGCTAGCAGTCCAGTGCTTATCCTACAGTGCCACACCAGGATTCAAGTTGCATACATCACCACAATCAAAATGTAGAATGTTTGCATTTACCCAAGTTTCCTCATGTCCCTTGATTGTCAGTATTTTCCCCTAACCCCAGCAATCAATGATCTCCTTTCTTTTGCTTAATGCAATGCTTTTGTGAGCTCTCCATGTTGTTGCATATCCATAATTGGTTCTCTTTTATTGGTTATTATCCATTATGTGAGTATACCACAATTTATTTATCCATTCTCTAGTTGATGGTTAGATAAGTTGCTTCCATTTGAAGCCTGTTATGAACAGATCTTTGTACAAATCTTTGCGTGAACATAGACAATAATTTTCATTTCTCTTGGGTAAAAAGAGTGGGTTATGCCACAAGTTCGGTAATTCGAACCCACCAGCTGCTTCTTGGAAACCCTATACAGGGTCACTATTGGTCAGAATCAGCTCAATGACATTTAACAACAACAATGGTAAGAAATAGCTGTGTTGGTACAGAGGTTAAGTGTTGGGCTGCGCTCCAAAAGGTTGATAGTTCCAACCCACCAGCCTCTCCTCAAGAGAAAGTTGTTGCAATCTGCTTCCACAAAGTTTACAGCCTTCAAAACCAACCCTATGAGGCACTTTTACTCTGTTATATAAAGTCTGTATAAGTCAGAATCAACTCAATGGCAAAGGGTTTGGATTTTAGAGTATGGTGCGTATTTATAAGAAAAGTGGCTACCACAATTTTAATTCCCTTTAACAAGATATGCCAATGCTTGGTATTGGCTTTTGAAAATCCAGCTATTCTAGTGAGTGGTATTTGATTTGTGATTTTAATTTATATTACCCTTGTGATTAATAATATTGAGCAGTTTTTAATTTGTTTTTTGGCTATTCATATGTTCTTCAGTAAATTATCTGTTCCAATCTTTTACCCATTTTTATTGATATTGTTGTGTTTTCATTGAGTTCAGTTATAGAGTACAAATTCTTATTTTATACATATATACAAATATATTGTTATTGTTAAGTACCATTGAGTCAGTTCTGACCCAACATGACCCTGTATAGGGTTTCTGAGGAATGGCTGGTGAGTTTGAACTGCCAACCTTGCTGTTCAAACCAACCTCGTGGTCAAGTGCTTATCCTACAGTGCCAAGCCAGGACTATATATATATATATATATATATAGTCTGCATATACTTTCTCCTAGTCTTTGGTTTGATTTTCATTCTCTTAAGTGTCTTTTTAAAAAGCAGAGGGTTTTAATTTTGATGAATGCAAAATTATTTTTCTTTTATGATTCAGCCTAAGAAATATTTGCATAATCCAAAGGTACAAAACTTTTCTACATGATTATTTTGTCCTATTCTTTTTATTCTGTTCTTATTGTTAAGACAATACATAACAAAACATATACCAATTCAACATTTTCTACATGTATTCAAATAATTCAATGGCTTAATTACATTCCCTGAGTTATATAATTATTCTCACCTTCTTTTGCTGAATTGTTCCTTCCCCATTAATATAAATTCACTGTCCCCTAAGATACCAATCAGAGTCCTGGTGTGGCACTGTAAGATCAGCACTAGACTGCTAACCATAAGGTTGGCAGTTCAAACCCACCAGCCTCTCCTTTGAAACCCTATAGAGAGTTGCTATGAGTCAGAATTGATTCGACAGCCCTTAACAGCAATGACAAAGGTTTTTAATCTTTCAAGTTGCTGTTGTCAATTTGATCCCATGTAGATAGTTTTTAAAAGAGCAAAATGCTAAAGGAAAACATATTTTTTTACTAGTTAGACAAATAATTGTTTGATTTTTAAGACTTCAAGGGATATTTTTGATTGAAGGTTTAAAGGTTATTTCAGGACAATAGTTTCAAGGACTCATCCACACTTCAAGCTTTGGATGTCTGGAGTCCATGAAAATTAGAAATTCTGCTCTGCATTTTCCTCTTTTTGATTAGGATTCGTCTATAGACTCTTTGACCAAAAAGTTCAGTAATGGTATCTAAGAACCATTCAGCTCTTCTGTTCTTATGACAAAGGAAGCAGTTGTTTATAGAGTCAATTAGTCACATATTCTATATCCTCCTCCAGTTTCTGGCTCTTCCTCCTCGATTGTTCCAAGTGAATAGAGTTGTTGTGTCTTGTATAACCATTTTCAAGTTTTTAAGAGCAACTAGTGGACTTGAACCACTGACCTTATGGTTAGCAATACAGTGCTTACCTACAGTGCCACCAGCACTTCCATAATAACTTCCAGTTCCAAAACTGGCTGAGTAGTATTTCATTGTATCTATATATATGCCATATTTTGCTTATCCATGCATCTGTGACTGAATATTTAGATTGTTTCTACTTCTTAACTATTGTGAATAGTTCTACAATGAACACTGGTATGCAAGTCTCCGCTTGAGTTTCTGTTTTCAAGTCTTTCAGGTGTATACTTAGAAGTAGAATTGCTGGGTCATAAAGTAGTCTTGGTGTGGCACTATAGGATAAGTGTCGAGAGCCGACCTCGACATGGGGGTTCGGTTCACGAAGGAGGGAGATCTGGTGGTGACAGCGACAGAGAAAGAACACACACAAAGACACAACAAGAGAGACAAGAAGACACCCCGAAACCAGAGTGGATGCGACACTGGCGGGCAGACCCTGGACTACTGGCATCGTGGCCCCTGCAGGCAGTAAAGCACTGCCCTGCAAACCTTAACACATGCCTTGCCAACTGTAACGCCTCGCATGCCAGCCGTAATGCATGGCCTGCAAGCCTTAGTGCATGCGGGCTTGGGTCTGCGCCTCCGTTTTATTTCTGGGAGGAGCTTTACACAAAGGAAGATGGGGTTTATTAAGACGGGATACAGAAGTGAAATGTGATTATCCGTTCAACACAGGACACAAAGATTTACAGGTACAAATTCTAAGACATACATCACAAATTGTCTTGATAATCTAACATCCATAATTTTCCAGAAATTCAAGCAAATTATTACATGGTACTTTTCAGGTTCGAATCCCAGGGCAGCAACTCAGTTTCTCCAGGCTAATTAACATACCTATAGCACCTAATCTCAAATGGGGGAAGGTAAAAAGGATTGAAAGGAATCCCACTGTGTCTGTGGCAAGGGCCAGGTCCACAGGAGGAAGCTAAGAGCCTAGGTGAATGGTTTGCACCTGGAAGTGATTTAAGACAGCAGTCCTTTTGTTCTTTAAACAAAAACCTGGAAGTCACCAATCTACTTTGAATTAATTCCTTGGGCAGCCTGGCTCCAGCAAACTTGCTTTTGGAACTTTCTACAGCCTCTGCTTTAGGAGCAGTTTTTTGTTTTAATATTTGTCCATGGGTTATCACGGGTTCATGTATTAAGTTAATATCAAACATAACTAAATAATTTGATAAAGAACAGTTTGGATGAGTTTGTCCAATGGCCAGAGTCTGTTCCTCAGAGAGATTTGTTCTTAGAACCTTACACACTGCTAACACAGTGGAGACATTGAGAGAGGCACATTAAGAAACCATTTTCTCAGAGGCTGCAATTACAGGGGTTCGAAGCATAGAGTGAATTAATAGGGCTAAAGAGAATTATACAGAGCTGGCCCCAGAGTGAGTTCGTAAAAGCCAATGACCCGGGACGTCCGGAGGTTACTTCCTTGGGCCCACAGGGTCTCTGGCCAGCAGGTCGGAGAGCGGCCACGTGCTGGAATTTTCGTCCATAACACTGGTCCTCAGCACCCCAATACCTGCGGTCTGTAACAGATAAGCACTGAACTGTAAGGTCAGTTTGAACCACAAGATCGATGGTTCAAAGTCACTGGCTGCTCCTCGGAAACCTTACACAGGGTCATTATGAGTTGGAACCTACTCAATGGCACTTAACAACAACAACAAAAGTAGGCTATTTTTAATTTTTTGATAAAACAGCACTCTGTATTCTACAATGGCTGTACCATTTTACATTCCCTCCAGCAGTGGGTTGTTGTTGTTGTTGTCTGGTGCCATCAAGTCGGCACCGACTCATAGCAACCCCATGCACAACAGAACAAAACAATGTCCCATCCTGGGCCAACCTCACTACCGCTGCCACACTT
>NW_006408806.1:2114896-2142205 GCF_000296735.1 Chrysochloris asiatica | reverse complement strand
CGAGGCTTGAATTTTTTCTTCAGTTCCCCCAGCTTGAGAAATGCTGACCTTGTTCTTCCCTTTTGATTTTCTAACTCTAAATCTTTGCATATTTTATTTTAGTATTTGGCTTTATCTTCTCTAGCTGATCTTTGAAATTTTCTGTTCAGCTCTCGGACCTCTTCAATTTTTCCATTTGCTTTAGCTTCTCTATGCTGAAGAGCAAGTTTCAGAGTCTCCTCTGACATCCATTTTGACCTTTTCCTTCTTTCTTGTCTCCTTAATGACTTTGCTCTCTTTATGATGTTCTTGATGTCATCCCACAACTCTTCTGGTCTTCGGTCTTTAGTGTTTAATGCATCAAATCTGTTCTTCAGATGATCTTTAAATTTAGGTGGGATAAATTCAAGGTCATACTTTGGCTCTCGAATTCTTGTTTTCATTTTCTTCAGCAATACCAGCAGTGGGTAAGGATTCCAATTCCCCACATCCTTGCCAATATTTGTTATTTTCTGAGTTTGGGGTTTTTCTTTTAATTATTTAACTTACTATTGCATTAGGCAAATCTGCTTCACAAGGCCTCTTTAAAGTGGCATAGTGGCAGCAGCAAAGGGTTCAAGCATAGCAATGATTGTGAGATTGTTGTAGAAACAGGCAGTGTTTCATTCTGTTGTGCACAGGGTGGCTGTGAGTTCATTCCAGCTTGAGGGCACCTGTCGGGGACCGGCCTCGACACGAGTGTTTTGTTCACGAGAAGGGGATATCTGGCAGCGACAGGGATAGCAAAAGAATACACAGAAAGACAAAAAGAGGGAGACAAAGAGGCACCCCAAAACCAGGATGGTTGCATTACTGGTGTCCGGCAGTTCTGGCATGGTGAACATATTAGCCATAAGGGCAGTAAGGTCCTCTATGGTGAACATCTTAGCTAAGCGGGCAGTACGCATCCCTTACTAGCTGGTCAGTAACACATGCCTCGTCAGCCGCACACACAGCTCGTTATCCAATCTGTACTGCACACTTTCACCGCCTGCCTGTAATGCACACCTGTGCCGGCCTGCGTCTCCGTTTTATTTAGGGGAGGAGCTTCACACCAAGCTGGGAGGGACTAAGACAAGGTACAGCTAACATCAGTAGTTTTCCAGACATTCAGGTAACTTTACATCGTACTTCGCTGGTTCGAATCCCAACTTGGTTTCTCAGGTTCAATTAACATATCTATAGCCCCTGAGCTTAGTTGGGGGAAGGTGAGAGGAAAGGACAAAAGGCTTGGGAGGAGTCCTGCTGTTTTGGCTTCCTGAGCCAGGTTTTCAGGAACTTGGCTGAATAACCAGCACCTGGGACAGATTTAGGGAGGATAGCTTTTTTGTCTATAGAACAAAGAACCGGGAAGTAGCTAAGCTATTTTCAGTTAATCCTTTGGAGAAAAGCTTAACCTTTAAACCTTTACAGTCTCGGCTTTAGGAAAATATTACATTTATCTGTGGATACTAAGGGCTCATGTTTGGAATTAATAAAACATAACTGAACACTAAGATGAAAAACAATTTGTTATGACTGCCCGGTGGCCGGAATCTTTTCCTCAGAGCCTGTGGCCTGCATTGTCTGCAACACTCGGGCCCAGTGGGCCTCGAACTTCTGACCAGTTTTATACAGTCTGCAACAGACACCTAACAGCAGCATCCTGTTGTTGTTCTTATTAAGCTATCCTGGTGAAAATGAAATGTTATCTCATTGTGGTTTTGATTTGCATTTGAATATCCTCGTTGGTGAAATGTCTATTCGGGTCCTTTTATGATTGGATTATTTGTCTTTCAGTTGTTACAAAAATGTCAGGGAGGCCATAGCTGACTTCTTCTGGCTTCACAAGAGGGAAGAAGGATAGAACTCAAAATCAGCCCAAGGTCAATTCCTATAAGGCAGAGGTCAGACATGCCTCCACCTTCCAACCTTCTTTGCCTTCTTCTGATACCAACCATCCCTCCCACAGCACTCTCTGCTTCACATCTGGGTTTGATAATCCATTGCACTGGCCACACAGAACTCATAGACAATACTCACAATTATGGGGTTTATTGAAATGAACAGAATACAATTCAGGATGCAGCAGTCCTTCAGTCAGGAACACTTTTCTCTGCCATACTGTGAGAACACTTCACACTTTTCTGCAGCCTCTCAGCCATGTGGTCCCTCAACTTCTGCCCTGCTTGGGCAAGTGTTTAAAAGCCCCTTTACACATTCTGTAAATTCCCAAAGGACACATTCTGTAAAGGCACTTAGCTTTACTATGTCCATGGGCCAAGAAACAAAAATGAACAAACATAGCTGCTGCTTACATGACTGTTGATTATGGATATAAGCAAAATGAAGTCTGACAACTCCAATCTTTTCTCCATTGATCATGATGTTATTTGTTGGTTCAGTTGTCTCCTTTACATTGAGGTGTAATCCATACTGAAGGCTGTAGTCTTTGATCTCCATCAGTAGTATCTTAAGTCCTCTTTGCTTGCAGCAAGTAAGGTTGTGTCATCTACATTTTCTATCCACTCCTTGGAAACCCTATGCAGGACTATATAGGGCTTCTGAGGAGCAGCTGGTGAGCTTGAACCATAGATCTTGTGGTTCAAATGGACTTTGCAGTCCAGCACATTAACCCACAGCTCAACACAAGGACTCCAATCCTATACTAAGTGCTATAATATTCGAAGAATCACACCTGTCATATCCTTAAGGGGTTTTAATGAAGGCTCAAATGAAAAAAAAATTATGATTTATTTTGCCTAACTATAAATGTAGTATTCTACTATTGTTTCAACTGGGCTGTGAACCACAAGTCCACAGTTCAAGCCTGCCAGTTCTCCATGGGAGAAAGATAAGGCTTTCTGGCCCCCAAAAGATTTAAAAAGCCTCAGAAATCCTATAGAGAGTCACCATGAGTCGGAACCAACTCAACCACACTTAACAACAACTATTATTTCAATTATAAATATTTCATTTATAGATGTTTGTACTTTAATGTGGAGTTCATGGAGAATGGAAAAAAATGGTTCTAGAAAAAAATTAAGTGAATTTTACCTAGAAGTTTTTAAAATCTGCCATGATACACCAAAACTCTTTCTCTTTTATTATTCATAGTTGTATGATACAAGTAATGCCTATATCCATAGACATGGATGAAGCCTGCCCTTCCTTTTTATACTCTGCAAAGAAAAGGAGTAGGTTTGAAATTTGTACATTTTCTCTTCCAGATGAAGGAGGTAGGCTTATTAATTTCTATTAATAGGAGACCTTCTGCTGACAATTTTTCGATTAGGAATCTGGCAAACTCTCCAATTTGACAGATGGGCTGAGAATTCAGAAGTATGCCAAAAGAGTTTATGGAAAGGGATATAGTCCAAAATTATGTTAACTTTCCTAATTTATAGATTAATGATATCCAAATAAAAATATTTATGCTTTTGGTAACTGTATTGTATAAATTGCTTGAAATGACTTGTGTGTGTGTTGTTTGTGTATTTTATTTTTCAGGTTTGATTCTCATAAAGGTTTCTGGTGTCAGTTGCTAGAGGAAGGTAAAACAAAATGTCTTGGGAAGAGCAAAGGAAGAAAATACCCTCCAATGGATTCTGATGTGAGTATGGGTCTTAAAAGGCAAACTAAATAAAAGGCAAACCACAAGATAAATAAATAGTGCCATATCTAATTTGTTAGAAAAATGGTTAAAATCAAAACTGGGCATTTCTTAAATTTTAAAGTCTAGATTAGGAGTGACATTTGGACTTCAATATATCTAGGTTGCTTGTTTTGAAATTTAAGAGTGAAACCTGTCTTGCAACAATAAAGGAAAACAATAGAATCTTCCATTTTGAATCAAAACAAAGCAGGCAGCTTCTCATTGGGGGGTGGGGGTGGGGGAGGAACCTTCAGAGAAATTTTAGCACTAAAAATATTAACTGTTGTTGTTGTTGTTAAATGCCATAGAGTCAGTTCCGACTCATAGCGACCCTGTATAGGGTTTCCAAGGAGTGACTGGTGAGTTTGAACTGCCAACCTTGTGGTTCAAACTGACCTTGATGTCAACTGCTTAGCCTACAGCGCCATACCAAGACTCCTTTAGTTGAATGTTAACTAAAAGATAGAAAATACAGCAAGTAGTAATTCAAAATAAAGCATCACCTAATTCATTCTTCAAAAAAATGTGTGACCTGAGTAATGATGTTAATTGTTGTTGTTAAGTGCCATCGAGTCAGTTCCAACCCATAGTGACCCCGTATAGCATTTCTGAGGAACAGCTGGTGAGCTTGAACCACTGACCTCAGGGCTCAAACTGACTTGCAGTCCAGCACATTAACCTGCAGCATCAAATCAGGACTCAAATAATATTAATCACTGATATATATATAATAAATTAAGCTTTGAATTGTTAATATGACTAGGTGAAATCATTAATGTATTTCCCAGATGTCTAACATGGTGGTGGTGGTGGTGGTTATGTGCCATGCAGTCGGTTCCAACTCATAGCGACCCTGTACAGGGTTTCTGAGACTGCAAATTTTTATAGGAGCAGAAAGCCTCATCTTTCTCCTGAGGAAACAGCTGGTAGTTTCAAACTGCTGACCTTCTAGTTCGCAGCCTGATTTGTAACCACTACGCTACCAGAGCTCCTTAAATGTCTAGCATACTAGCAGATAATTTAAGCATTTTGGGGAATGGAAATATGCACACTTGGATATAATTATCTAGTATTTCATGTTTATTCTATTTAAAATAGTAACAGTGATTATTTACTGCTCCAGTTTTCTCACTTTGAAGACCCTGTATTTTAATTCTAATGTTATTTCATATATACTTATAGATATATACTATGTAATATTATTTTCGAGTCTTTGTGTGGCATTGTAGGATAAGCACTGGACTGCTAACTATAGTTGGCTGTTCAAACTCACCAGACTTCTGAAACTCACCAATCTTCTGAAATCCTATTTAGGGCTGTTGTTGGAACCGATTCAACAGCATTTAATAACTTTTTTTTAATTTCATAATCAGTTGGCTATTATATAACTTGAATGTAAGAATGTAAATAGATTAAGATTTGTAAGAAAAAAAGAAAGAAAATTAGCTCAGAAATTAAAATAATTTGGGATTTTCTCCCCATATGTTTAACACATTATGTTCACTGAGAATCCTATAGTGATCTAACCTTGAATACTTTTCTCCAACAAGACTTTGAAAACCTTCTTTATGTCAATCTTGATGAGACAGAGGTTGTTCTCAATAAGCTCATAATCAAATTCTATCTAGAAGGTATTGTCGTTTGATAAACAAATTGCATCTGCAGAACTCCAGTTTTGTTAGGTTGATTATAAAGTATACCCTCAGAGCACTATGATAACAATCCTAAAACATTAAAAGAAGTTGAGGTGCAATTTCTATAGCATTTCAAAAATTAATATAAAATTTAGGGGTCCTAGTGTGTCGCTGTAGGAAAACACTGGACTGCTAACTACAAGGTCGGTGGTTCAAACCCACCAGCTGCTCCTAGGAAACCCTATACAGGGTCACTATGAGTTGTAACTGACTCGACAACACTTAAAACAACAGCTATATTGGGATATGATACTAAATTTAGTGGTAAAGAAAGATAAGCAAAAAAAAAAAAAATGTACAAACATGATTCTTCAGGATATCAAATCTTTATCTTTCAACAAGATTACTATGTAATAGCATATACTGGGTTGACATGAGAGAGCAAAGTGACTGATTTTATGCAAATAGTGTCCACCACAGGAGAGATGAAGTAAAAGAGTCTTCATGGAAGTAATGCAAAGAGTAATGGATTAAGGTAGTCAATACTGACTGTCACCACAATGTTTCCATCTTCTCCTGGTACAGAAAAATGCCAACACCCCTCCTCAAGATTGTTACCAAAATATCATAGGATGCATTTGAGCCTGGTCAGTCAAGAGTAATATTGGCCTTTGTTTATTGAAATATAGAAATAGGATAAAAACAGACAAGACTTAAAGTAACACCACTAAACGTATTATATCTCCAAATTAAAAGTGACTTTTTTATTAGCTTAATAATCAGCCAATAGGCAACCTGATGTAAAACTTATTATTGATTCCTTTTTGAAGTAATCCATAGTATAAAGAGGTTCAATCTAAATTCCAATGAGGAGATAGGAGAAATGGATCCCAGGAACCTAATTCTCATGTCAATTAGGTTATTGAACTTATACATCTGGAAATATTAGGAAAAAAGCTACCTGTGTCTCTGCAGCCCCAGACTTCTGATTTGTTATATTATCGAAGTATGTGTTACTTTTATTATTATTCCTAATTACACGATACCATATGAGTTTGCATGGACTAGCCAGGCTGTTAAAATTAGTATGTATCCTATCTGTAATCATACCATCTAAAATATTCCCCCTTCTGGCTGATAACATTGCATGAACAATAAGTCTTGCATATTACTAACTTCTGAACCTAGTAACTTTCAGAATAAACAGTAGATTCTCAAGTAGGACCTGTTCGATTTTTAAATCTCAGTTATAGTGCCATAAAGGAGCAGTAAGAGGAAGTAAAGGGGGGGCTTGATTCTGGGCATACATGAGAGAAACCAAGTTAATGATACAAACATACACATAGTAAGACCACAAAGTAAGACCATAGTAAGACGACAGAAGCAACACTGATACAGGAAGCCAGGCTAATGGCTAATGGCTCAGGCATGATTGAAGTAATCCATAGTATCAAGAGGTTCAATCTAAATTCCAATGAGGAGATAGGAGAAATGGATCCCAGGAACCTAATTCTCATGTCAATTAGGTTATTGAACTTATACATCTGGAAAATATTAGGAAAAAAGCTACCTGTGTTTCTGCAGCCCCAGACTTCTGATTTCCAGCAGGACCTCATTCATAAAGAGGAACAGTGCAACATGAGATATTACGAGAGAACACAGTAGAGAAGAATTCAGAAATTCACATGCTATGCAAACACCTAGGGCCCACCCCTGATTTGAGGCGTGGTTGGCAGCAAAGGAGGCACAAATGTGGTGGTATATGGGTAATATACCCATGGGGTGGTATATGGGTAATCCTATTTAAGTTTCTCGTATAACACAAAAACTGAAAACAGTTTGAGTTCTCCCTTAATAAGGTTCTCCCTTATAAATCACTTATTATTGAGTTCTCCCTTAATAATCACTAATCAATAGTGATTAGAATATCCTATTTCTAACACAATGATTCAGTTTCATTCTAATTATCATGATATTAATGTTGAATAGCTCATTATTTTATGATGAAATTATCAATACAACATGACCCTTTTTTTCCATAGCATTTAAAACAGTGTATCAAATATGACATTTCAAAAAACTAGCACAGGGAATTAAATATAAACTTTGAAAAAGGTTTAACCAAACTATAAGTTTCAAAATTTGAGACGTACAAATACAAGAATTCCCCCTTCACCACATTCCTGACAGTGTTGTTGTTTTAAGTTCCATCAAGTGTACAGGGTTTCTAAGGAGCAACTTGTGAGCTTGAACCACCAATCTTGCAGTCCAGCGCATTAACCCTCAGCTCCACACCAGGACTCTTTCCTGACAGCAGTCACCCAAATTATATATGAATCCCTCTAAAGATAGGTGTCCTGGGGTGGTGCTGGGTTAATTCGCTGGACTGTTAAGTCAGTTTGAACTGCAAGGTCGGAGGTTCAAGCTCACCAGCTGTTCCTCTGAAACCCTATACAGGGTCACTATGGGTTGGAACCTACTCGGTGGCACTTAACAACAACAACAGCATCTCTATAGAATCCTGGTGTGGCACTGCAGGTTACTGCGCTGGACTGCAAAGTTGGTTTGAACCGCAAGGTCAATGGTTCAAGCTCACTAGCCACTCCTTAAAAACCCTACACAGACTTGCTTTGAATAGGAAGCTACTCGAGGGCACCTAACAACATCTCTATAAGTGAGGATAGTTTTGAAGATATCATTTTCTTTACTTGAGTCAAATGATTAAAATATCTTTTCCTATTAAGGAACATCTACATGTCTATAAGGAGTTCTGGTGTGGCACTGTGGGTTAATGGACTAGACTGCAAAGTCAGTTTGAACTGCAAGGTTGGTGGTTCAAGCTCACCAGTTGCTCCTTGGAAACCCCCTAGAGGGACGCTATGGGTCAGAACTAACTCGACGGCACTTAACAACAACAACAACATATGTCTACAATGGAGTCCTGGTATGATGCTACAGGTTAATGCTCTGGACACAAGGTCGGTGGTTCAATTTCACCAACCTCTCCTTAAAAACCCTATAGAGAGTTGCTATGAGTCAGAACCAACTCAACAACACTTAACAACAACAACAACAACATCTTTATAAGTCAGGATCATTTTATACATATTATTTTCTTTCCCTTGGTCAAATGATTAAAATATACCAGATTTAAGGCAATAATCATATACTGGTTTAGCCCAACTGCATCTATGAAGGCTATCACAAGACTATTTTAGTAGTGAGTATGTTGTAGATGCCTTAAAACACCTCTTTAAAAAGTTATTAGTCCCTAAATCTAAATCTAAAGTAATGATGACAAATTATATCACAGATAAATTAAATTAACTCTCTCTCCAAAGCTAGAAGGCTTTGATAAAACAAAATAATAAATCTAATCAGCTGTAACAGCTATATTTCTAGCAACTCAATCTATTACTCAAATAAATAGCATGTTTACTTCTAAAGCTCTTTTCCTAGCACAAAATAATGTGTGTATACATATTGTCAGGAGGGACCAGTCGCTGGAGAAGGATATCATGTTTGGTAAGGTGGAGGGTCAGAGAAAAAAAGGAAGACCCCCAGCAAGATGGATTGACAAAGTGGCAGCATCAATGGGCTCAAGCATGGCAGCAATTGTAAGGTTGGCCCAGGATCTGGCAGTGTTTCATTCTGTTGTGCATATGAGTCAGTACCGACTCGATGGCACCTAACAACAATACAGAGTATACTGACTGGTATGGTGCTGTAAGATGAGTACTGGACCACAAGGTCATTTGAATTGCAAAGTCAGGGGTTCAAACTCATCAGTCACTCCTCAGAAATCCTATTCGGGGTCACTATGAGTCAGAACCAACTCAACAACAGTTAACAACAGTATGTATTTTGAGAAACACATTTATTTTGGTTTGGTTTTGTGCAACATAGTTAGCATGTGGAGTACAAATTTTAATCCAGATGTGAAGTACTTAATACAGATTTAAACAGCATGAAAGAATATGAAATATACTTTCATAAACAAAACGAATGTACTTGTTTTTAATCCTCCTTCCACCTCAGAGCAGAGCATTTCTGTCAAGCTATTACCGAGATCGCAATGTGGAACTCTCAAAGCTGCTGCACAAACTGGGGCAGCCCCTGCCCTCTTGGCTGAGACAGGAGTTGCAGAAAGTCAGATAGCACTGAGAGCAAATATCTTCGGGATTCATCTTCTGTGGAACATTCACCTTTTCCAAAGCTTCCAGAAGCTACCAAAAGGCTGTTGAAACATATACCTCGTCAAACGAGAATAAAGAACAAAGGTCTTTCTTTCCATGTGCTGGCATATGGATGGTTAAAAAGAAAGGAAGACAAGAATATACCTTTGACAAGCCTTGAGGCCTATGGCCTTTCTCTTAACCCATATCTGAGCCTGTGGGATTATTGTAGACTACTGTGAACTCTCGTAGATGTCAAGAATAGCAACCAGTATAAACATCAAACTCAAATGCAGACTGTTCCATCTCATCGTGATAGCTACATTTTTATATGTCAATTAAATTGTGTCTCTGTACATTTTTAGACCATTGTTTGCCTGTACAATGTTTTTTTATTCCTTGATTCTGTAAAGTGACCCACTAAACAAGAAGTAAAGTCAACATCACAACATAGCATAAAATGCCAAAGGCATAGCACAATCGAACAATGCTTGCCAAAATTCAAATCCACTGAAGTACTGAGAAAAATGTGTACTTTATAATTTGTGCTAGAACAGAAAGTGGAAATGTTGCATATGAGTTTTATCTGCACCAAAAAAAAAAAAAGGAAAGAAAGAAAGATATGTTCTATAACAACAACAAAAAAAGTGATTTATCGCATTACCTAGTCTGGTGCATTTATGTAAAAATTACTGATTCCTTGATGATAACATAACTGTTATGCTGAAATACATACTGTAGAGTTGTTGAATAGTAATAGAAATACACTGAATATACCAAAACAGTAAATAGTAGAGTACACTAACTAACACCTCTAAAAGGGAGAAATTGTAAGGGGAGTCCTGATGTGGTGCTGTAGACTAAGCACTAGACTGCAAAGTCAATTTGAACCTCAAGGTGGCAGTTCAAACCCATATGTTGCTCCTCAGAAACCCTATACAGGATCACTATGAATAGGAACCAACTTAACAACAAAACAACAAAGATAAACCTGGTAGTGCTGTGGTTAAGCACTTGGCTGATGAAAGGTTATTGGTTCAAATCCTCCAGCTGCTCTGTGGGATAAAAATGTGGGCATCTGCTTCCATAAAGACTACAGCCTTCAAAATCCTATGAGGGTGGGGCATGGTTCTACTCTACTCTGTAGGGTAACTAGGAGTTGGGATCAACTTGGCCATGAGTTTGAAAGGTCTATGACTGATGTTTATGTCCACTTTCTGTAAGCTGAATATCTATGCCTTTCTGAGCCTACAGAAATGCATGCATAGAATCTGAGGTATGTGTCGTTTCTAAAAACAGATTGACATTTAAATGTGAATAGCTTTTTTTAATATTCCTCAGACAAAACTATTAAACGGAAGTTCAGGACAGTTTCCCTAGATGATGTGTTTAGGCTATTTACAATCCAGTTGTTGTTGTTTTCGGGTAGCTAAAAAAGAAACTATGTAATATAGGGAATTATAAAAAAATATATATGATTCATACTCTGATATTTACGATGTTATTTTATACAAGACAGGAAGAAGGAAGTAGTCGGAGTCCCGTTTTTAAGAATATTTCATATTCATATATCATTCTAATGGAAGAAGACAAACATAGTTAAATTTATGGATCACCAGCAAAATGAAGTGTAAGAAGAAAGTCTACAGATAAGCAAGACATGACTGTTGAAATACATTTATAATTAAATTTTAAATGACTAATAAAGTATTTTAAAAAGAAAAGAATAAGGCATCCTTATTTCCCAGTGTTAATATTTCTTTAATATTTTATGTGTACTGTATGCATAAGAAGCACTGGTGGTGCTGTAGGCTAAGCACTGGACTGCTAGCCACAAAGTCAGCAATTCAAATCCACCAGTTGCTCTGAGAGAGAAATATGAGGCTTTCTACTCCTTTAAAGATTTACAGCTTCAGAAACCCTATGCAGGCTCACTATGAGTCAAAACCAACTTAATAGTACCTAACAACTGTACACATAAATAAAATTTTAGTAAATAAAGTTACACTTATGATTAATTAAGTCTTTACAAAATGTTATCAAGAGAAAAAACTAAGACAAACCAGAAAATCTGTAGTCTTATACTATTATTTTCGTTATTAAAATGCAAGACTAAACTTTATCAATTATTCATTAATCATTAGATCCTTCTAGTTACTATAATATTTTTTAACTTACTTAATAATTATTAATGAAGTTCATTTTAGAAGTTTTATGTGCTCAAAGGATATACTAATTTCTAAGCAATTAGCAGAAAGAATTGGAGAATTAACCGATTGTTAAGACTATAAATGCAAAAATCAGTCATCTGGATATGGTAAACGCAAAAATCAGTCATCTGGATATGGTAAACTCACCCTTCTTCGTGTTAGGACAATGAGTGTAGTCTTTCATCTCCACCAATTCAAGGAAAATGAGGTAAGTAACAAGCCCCAGCTGTTGCATACAGTGTTAGGTTATCATTTTGGTAACGTCGTGTGCTATTGAGTCCCTTCCAACTCATAATGATGCTGTATAGAGTTCGAGAGCTGCTGATGGGTTTGAATTGCAGTTGCCAGTCCAATGCTTATGCTACAGCACCACACAAGGCCTTTTGTAACATTATTACTGCTAAAAGAAGAGGGACACAGCATTTATGCTTTAATGATGAGCTGTGGATTTAAACTTATAAACAAAACAACTTAATGGTGTAATTTTATGTAGGTAGACGCAGTCACCTGAACAGTTCATAATTTGAAACAGATATAAAATTCTAGATGCTTGTATAAGAAAGGAGAAAAAGTAAGAAAACACAAATACAGAATCACAAATTCGTGCATTGTGCTGCCTAGAGAAACAAAACTTTGAAAGAATTTTTAACCACTTGATGTGTATTGGTGACTGTCCCAAATACTAGAGGACATGCAAACTTTCTACATTATCTACTCCAGCTGGTATTATGCTCGTCTGAAAGTAACATAAATATAGATGAGAAACAAATGAGAGATGATGTAATTTAAAACTAGTATAGAACCACCACCCCCTTTCATTGCTTAAAATATGAAACTTCCTCAGGAAGAAATGAAATGCTTATTTCAATGTTTATAGCTGTAATATTCTTGTCATTCACATTGAATGAAAATTACTGGAAACATTTTTCTCTCTGAGTTTTTTTAAATAAAAATCTGGATATAATTCTGATAGTAGCATGGTACCTCCTATGAATATCAATAAACTCTGATAAGAAAATAAAGACGTTGGACCTGGTGATTTTAGTTAATAAGTAGATGTTTGGTTGATTGTTTTTACTTGGGACAGAGGGATATGGTTATGGAATTAACATAATTCAAAATGAAGAGAGGCATGGAAAGCTTCCAATAAGAAATACTATTTTTAAAAAATGCATTTATCACATTTCACAGATCTTTGTCCTCCTAAGTTTAAGAGTTGTTTGCAGTGTTTTGGGTTGTCTTTAAATTCTAATCACTGTAATGTTGTTGTTAATTGTCAAGTCAGTTCTGACTCATAACGATCCTCTGTAGGGTTTCTAAGGAACTACTGGTGGGTTTGAACCATACCTTGTAGTTTGCCATCCAGTTCTTAGTCTACAGTGCTACACTAGGACTCCTAGGGTCCTAGAATAAGATAACAAGAGCATCCTCACAGCTGACATGAGGACCTGAATTAATATAGCATTTATTTTGTATTGCCAGTACTCTACTCTTCTCCTCACAAATGGTCTGTTTTCTTTCTTTATAGCTTTAGAGAGTGTTCCGTAGCATCTTTTTTATAAAAATCTAGACATCAGATGACCTCTCATGGCCACTCTCATTGTCTTGAAGCAGCCCCAATGGGGATTCTCCATAGGCTGGCCTTCCTCACACACAGCATTGCAAACTGAAATACATACAACTCCCAATTTTCTAACCAAATATGCTTTACTATGGTCTGTCTGGGAGTTAGATGACTCCATACAAAACACTGCACCATGAACTACAAGATCAGTGGTTTGAGCTCACGAGCCGCTCCATGGGAGAATGATGAGGCTTTCTGTTCCTGCAGAGACTTAAAAAAAAAAAACCTCTGAAACCCTAGGGTCACTATGAGTCACAACCTACTCCACGGCACTTAACAACAACAATAATTGTTCCTTGTAGGCTTCCAGAATTATCAGCACTGCAGTTTCCATGACATACATTTTAGTACCAAAGAATGATTCCGTAATGGGGAGCCACTGGTCAAATATTTTCATGTGACATTATTTCTCTAATTTTACATTAAGCTCTTTAAGTGACTCTGCCTGGTTATCACCTACAACAGAACTTGCCTTTTCCTGCCCACCACCTCAGCAAACCTACAATTAGCCAACAGTCCTGAGGGGACAGTGAATGTACTGTAGTAGATAGTCCTGGAAATATCTCTGAGACAATAACCATCTTTTCACTTACCTCACCCAAAAACAGACTAAATTCATAAGGTCAGCCCAAGAATTTGTTATTTGAGGATAAAGTCTTAAGATACAGTGTAACAGTGATTCTGTCCCAAAAGACATCTAGAATCTACTTTGAGTAAATTTCTCATCTGTGGCCAAACATTTGGTGGCCATTTCTCCTCATCAAAGGCTATTGTTGTTGTTGTTGTTGTTAGGTGCCGTCGAGTCGGTTCCGACCCATAGCGACCCTGTACAGGGTTTCCAAGGGTGTAAATTCTTACGGGAGTAGAAAGCCTCATCTTTCTCCCGCGGAGCGGCTGGTAGTTTCGAACCGCTGACCTTAAGGTTCGCAGCCCGATTCGTAACCACTACGCTACCAGAGCTCCTTAGCTCTTAATATTTATTGACCCCAATGTGTAGTGTGTAAGAGTTCTCTATATATTCACTATTCTTCACAAATGTTTCAGAGTAGAATTTACTCTCATTTATTAATTAGTACATGAAATTTATTATTTAACCACTCCTTGCATCTTCTTCCATTAATCCTCTCACTCTCTTAATATTTGAGTTTCTATATATTTCAATGTATTCCCAAAAGTTATTAATACAAAAGGTAATAAATCATTAAAATTGGATCCAGCTAAATTTTTACTATCTCCTTGGAAGCATCTCCTAGAGAAAGAATAAAATGTGTCAATGAACATTAAAAAAAAGATATTCACTTGCTACATACAGGTTAAATATGCTACTGACCTAGTAACCCCCTTCAGGAAAACAAAGTAAATTTCAAAAATTAAAAAGTCACAGTATCTTGTCTCCAAGATATAGCTAGGAAGAATATATTTGCCCACATTTTTCTATGCAGAAAACTGAATTAAACTGAATGAAATGTGAGACATTTCCAAAGCACAGTCTGTGACAAATCCTACATAAAACTGTCTGCATCAAACTGCTTGCTATTTATGAGGGAATAAATTAAGTATAGGAGATACCTGCTGTCTATATTTCTGACACCAAAAGGCTCAATTTCAAATCAATAACTAAAGTGGAAACTGGATCTTGCTCATAAATATTACATAAAATGTGTACAGTTGGACAGAGAAAATGCTCTTCCTTTCTATATACGTGGTAACTAGTATTCAGAACCTGAATTTTTTTCAGTTCAACCATTTTAAATGGAAATGGAAGTTTAAATAATACATATTCTTAAGACTTTAGTTTATCATTTCGGGAATTAATTTTCATACTTTAAAAGAAACAAAATTTTTAAGTCAACAAAACAAATACTAATAAAAAATAGTTTATTTCACACAGGAATAAATAAATTGATTAATAGTTAAAATTATCATTTTTTAATGATAGTGGTTATAAAGATATAATATTGAAATTTTCTCACTCTCACCCACTTTAATTATACTAGTATAATTAGAACATCAACAAGAATATAATAGACTGTAGTCCAACATCTGTTCTTAACTAAATAACACTGAGTAGGTCACATTCTTTTGGGGTCTCAATTTCCTCTACTCTTAATGTAAGAAGTCATGTGATTATTGGTAGATGGAGGAGACTACTTTATCCCTTGCTTAACTTTTCCATGCAGAGGTATATGACGTTCTTGACTCTCCTTGGCTTTCACATACTCTGCCACAAGGGAAAGGCCATGAATTATCTCAGTGGTCAATTGAAGAGCAGATATTAGTTTTGAGTAACTCAATCCTTCACCCACCCCACGCTTTTCTTAGGATCCATCAGCCTGCAGAAAACAGACACTCTGATCTGTACTTACACTGTGGGTAAGAATAGCAAAAAAAAAAAAAGATATTTAAGTACAGCCACAGATATAAACAAAAACTATAAGTAGGAAGTGCTATTATACTGAGGTAGAGTGTAAGTGAAGAACAATAATACAAATGACTTAGATGTCTTATGGTTTATGTGAGGAGTCAACAGCCTAAAGTTGACAAAGCAGGAAATTAAGATAAAGGGATCATTGGAATTATAGCAGTAATTAAAAGAACTTAAAAAGAAATGATAAAAGGGGTTACCTTTGGTAGTGCTGGATCAGGGAGAATTATTTTAATTCTTATTTCCAAGTGTTACTTTCATTGTTGATTTTTTCATATTTTAATAATTATCATTTAAAAAAAATAATCCTGTAAAGGTTCAAGGCCAACAATATCCATTCTGGTGGAAAGACAACAGAAGCAAGATATCAAATGTTCAATATTGTCCAGGATACTTACCAATAAACAACAAGACCTCCAACATGGCGCAGAGCCTTAGTATGTAGGCAAATGGTTCTCAAACGATTAACTGTGGATCCTTAGCCCACTTAAGGCCTCTTCAAAGAGCATTTAAAGTCAAAACTATGTTGAAAATATTCATTCATTATATATATTTGCATTGTATTGAATTTTCACTAATGGTGCAAAAGCAATCATGGATAAAATCACTGGTGTTTTAATACAAGTCAGGGAATTGATACTGATTTTTACTAGTAGTCACCATCACACACTCTCATTTAAAAAAAAAAATTTCACTGGAGAATGTCTTCGGTGAAGCAGAAAAAATTAATATTAAATTTCTAACTCCTCAGTATGTTAATTAATATTATGTGACAAAATGTGAAGTATTCATAAAACACTTCCACTGTATACTGAAGTATGATGTCTTTCTCCAGTAAAAGCACTTGAGCAACCGAGTTTCAACTTGAGCTAGCCATTTTATTTTTGAAACATCATTTTTACTTGAAATACTGATTGACAGAGAACTATGATTAGTCAGACTTGAGTAATAGGTAGACATTGTCTTGAATATAAACAAAATGAGCCTGTCATTTCAAGGACAACTGAAAGAATTTGTTGCTCATGATAAAAATCATGCTGTTAAGTAAAAATTAAAATTTTATAAAACATGTACCTGTTACCCATAAGCTTGACAGTTTCCTAATATTTAAAGATATGTATAATGAGATTAATAGTAATATTTACTAATGCAAATTTTTAAATATTGTATAATAAAGTATATCAACCTGGAGCAGCTACAGGAATAGAAGACATTTTCTGAAAGACAGACCAGCAGGAAAAAAAAAAATCAGAAACAAAAACATTAATATATTGGTCTGTTACAAGAACAAGCAAGCTGTTTTCCGGGGAACCATCAAGGCAAGCAATCAAGTCCCTTCAGGACAAACCCCCCTCCAAGATTGCAACTCAAAGGGAACACACAAGCAGGCATGTAAGCTCATTGGCAACCATGTTGGTCTTCATTTGAGTGGAAGTGGAGGAAAGTTAGTAATGAAGATATGGGCTGAGTTTGAACATGTTCTATAGATTCCTATAGACCTTGAGGTGAGAAACAGAAGAGAATGGGCTGGTTGGCCAAAGTTTGGAGAGACTTTGAATTCCTGAGCCCATGGACATTGACCTAACCACAGGATGCTAGAGCTGCAAGTGAAGTGTCCAGCTGATAATGAAGTGAGGGTGGACACATAAGAACGCCCAAACTTGCAGGTAGTACCCATTTGACCTATCTTCGATGGCTTGATGATCAGAGCTCGACTAGAGGAAGATCAAGAAATTTGACAAATGAAACAAGTGTAAAGTGCTACAATCTGATTAACTTGACCTATACTTATAGATATAATATCTCAAAATACCAACCGAGAGGAATGAATCTTCACATCAAGGATCAGTTGTCTTCACATCAAGGATTGACCTCATCAGATGGAATACACAGAAATCAAACTAATGACATCTGTGGAAAGAGACAGTGGAAAAGCTCCATATCATTAGCAAAAACAAGGCCAGGCTGTCTTTTGAATCTTGGTTTTCCTTGCATTATATTGTAAAATAGACACTGGAGGGGGAGAGAAAGGAATAGCCAGAAATATCACCATTGACAACTTGTAAGTCTGTCTTCTGCCTGTAACGGTTTGGAATACCTAAAATGAGGCTACAACGTGCCCAGTGAAGGAGGCATCCTGCGAAGCCTCTGCATTACATAAGACCATAGGTGGAATCCCGAACAACATCCAGAATCTTCAGAAGTGGGAAATTTCCACTTGACAGGACAAGAGACCAGCCTGGAGCATCTAGAAGAACAGAAGATACTTCTTGAAAGAAAGACCGACAGGAAAAATACAAAACAATATAGGCAGACCGACTGATTACTACAAGAATAAGCAAGTTGCTTACCCAGGAGACATCAAGGCAAGTCTCCTCAAAGCAAACCCCTTTCCATGACTAAGACTCAATAGGAATATACACTCTGATTAGTGACCACGTTTGTCACCAATAAGGGGAAGTGAGGGAAAAACAGCAATGAAGCTGCAAGCTAAGCCCTACAACATTCAATAGACTCCTGTGAATCTGGGTGGAGACCTGGTTGACCAGCAGTGTGGCAAGACCTGGGGACTCTTCAGCCCAGAGACAGTGACAAAGCCACAGATGACTAGAATGGAGAGTGAAGCATCTAGCTGATAAGAAGAGAGGGCATATGCACAAGAGCACCCACACTTGCAGACAATACCCACTTAACCTGGCTTCAATGATTGGATGATCAGAGCTTAACTAGAAAAAGAAGAGGCCAAAAAAAAAAGTAATCTGATACAATTTGATGAATTTGACCTACACCTACGGAAGCAGTAGCTCAAAAGAGAGGAAGAAGGGCTGTGTGTTGATGACCAGGGGGCAGGCTTGTAGGGAATACTCTTTGGTTGGTTGGTGATGCATGGAAGGGATTGTAACCATGGCAATGAAATGATCATTCCCTCCCACCCCCTCCATACACAAAGTAGACAGGGATGGGCAACTTGGAAATTGACTAGCCAAAATGGGGGGGGGGCGGGCGGGGGGTGACTACAAAGGCAAGAAGTGACTGGATTACAAACTTTCAAGAGGGAACCTAAATCCAGAGGGCATGGAGAAAGGTAGAATCTCCACTAAGTAGTATCCAATCTGTCTAGGCAGGGCTGATGAAAGGAAATACGGATAGGTCTCTTGTGATACAATGGTGAATAATTGTTATCAGGCCTGATTGTGAGGGTAGGAAATGTAAATGTAGATGTTTGGTACCAAAGAGGGGAGTGATTAACTTTACAGTCTAGGAGTGATGGTCCCTGGACCATCAAGGGAGAAGAGCGGAGAATGCGACCCTATCCAGAGAAGCAGTGATGCCTGAGATGGAGGCAGAGATGATAACGTGGAGAGATGGAGCAGCTGGGGACTTCAGACCCAGAGAAGGAGAAGGGCTGTGTGCTGATGACCAGGGGGCAGGCTTGTAGGGAATACTTTTTGGTTGGTTGATGATGCATGGAGGGGATTGTAACCATGGCAATGAAATGATATACAATAGGATGAATGTAAAACTAATGTTATCCCATGTAAACTATCACATAATTCACAATAAAACATTAAAAAAAAAAACAAAAAACAAAACAAGGCCAGGGACGGACTGTGGAGCATCAGTTGTTCAATGGCAAGTTCAGATGTAAAAACAATATAGACAAAGAGCAAATGGTGTTCTAAACATAGATGGCCTGAGATTACACGGGTTCCACAGAGTCACAGAAGAACACATGCAAGTTGCCATACTCCAGGATAGCTTCAAATATCACTGGGAACTCAGTCTTTAGACTGAGAAACCATTAAATGTTCTACAAATACTGATGAATGAAGGCCATGGGAGATGCCCAGATCACAGCAGTTAGAGGTGACTAACCAAAGACCAAATTTGATGAGACTCATGCAGTGCCAGCAGAGGACAGATGATGACTAAGGCCCGAATGTTGTCCTTTAACCTCATTTCCAATGCCATGATCACCTGGGAAGGAAAGGGAAATGAGAATGTGACTTAAAATAGACTTTACCAGTTATCAACTATTGTCAAATTAATTATGATTCATAACAAACCCATGAGCGTCAGAGTAAAACTATACTCCATAGGGTTTCCAGTGACTGATTGTCCAAAGTAGAACAACTGTCAAGCCTTTCAATTTGAAGGTTTCTCTGGCTAGACTCAAACTTCCTCCAAGGTGAGAAGCAGGATGTACTTGGATGCGATATAACTTCACCTTGGAACAAGAGTCAAACTTCATGGAACCTTGGCTGATGGTGCTGTTGTTCTACTCACCACCGTCCTGTTGATTCTGGGAATATTAAACACCTATTGATCATAGCATTAGTACAGTGTTTAGTCAGGTCTGTGTCCCGTTCCTAGTGGTCTTCACTAAGAACTTGTGAATACAGTACATTGCAAGTAAGTAAAGTGAAAGAATACAGCCCTGTCACACTTTTTCTGATTTTAAACCATGCTATCATCTCTTGTTCTGTTCTAATGACTGCCTCTTGATCCATGTATAGGTTCCACATGAGCATAGCTGAAAATGCCATTGCTTGGTCAGGAACACCTTAGTCATCAAAGAGACATTTTTACTTTTGAACACTTTAAAAAAGGTCTTTTGCTACAGATTTGTCCAATACATCATTTGATTTCTTGAATGCTACTTGCATGAACATTGACTATTGACCCAAGAAGAATTAAATTCTTAACAAGTTCTGGAAATCTCATTCATCAAAATGTTATCCAAATTTGTTATGATCTACACAGTTCAATTTCATTACATAGTCAATAAAACATAGGCAAACATATAAACATCCTTCTGATGTTCTCTGCTATGGGTCAAGCTTCATCTGACAACAGCAATGGTATATCTCATTCCCTATTCCCTTCTGAATCCAACTTGAATGTGTGGCCATTCCCTGATGAAGTCTGGCTACAGATATTTTTTATTTTTTCTACAGAAAAATTTTGCTAGCAGGTAACGTCTTGTGCAGCACATTTGCCTAATGACGTATTACATTAGGCAAATCTGCTGCACAAGACCTTTTGGACTTGATGTCAGCTTGAGGACTAAGGTGCACCTGACTCAAGCCATGATATTTTCAATAACTTCATATTCATGTGAAAGCTGGACAGTGAATAAGGAAGACTGTAGAAGAACTGATGCCTTTGAGTTGTGGTGTTGGAGGAGAATACTGAAAGTGCCATGGACTGCCAAAAGAACCAATAGATCTGTTTTGGAAGAAGTGCAGCCAGAGTGCTCCTTGGAGGCCAGGATGGCTAAGCTTCGTCTCTCATACTTTAGACATATTGTCCGGAGGAAACAATCGTTGGAGAAGGATGTCATGCTGGGTAAGGTGGAGGATCAGAGAAAAAGAGGAAGACCCCCAACAAGATGGATCAGCCAGGTGGCATCATTGATGGACTCAAGTGTGGCAGCGGTAGTGAGGTTGGCCCAGGATCGGACATTGTTTCGTTCTGCTGTGCATGGGGTCGCTATGAGTTGGTTCTGACTCAATGGCACCTGACAACAACAACAAAAGTTTAGAAATTCTGAGGCACTCATGATTTTTTTACATAATTTTTTTCCTTTGAAAAAGTTTCGGTAGTTTTGCATCAAATGACACTGAGAGGAGGTGAGGTAGTAAGGCACTCGTACATTTCACAAGGAGATGGTTCAGACCACATGATGCTTGTCTCTAGTGCTGTGCTTCTTCCTCCTGTACTTACACTTAGAGGCTCTCTACTAGAGTGCTACTCAGAGGTGGCCTTGAAAGGCACTGAGGAAGAACTTCAGACTAACTGTGTAATTCTGGAATTGGAAAAAACAAAATTGGGAAATAAATGAGGAGGACATCTGGGAAGAGATACGTGGATGGGCAGAATTAAAACTTAATTGCAGGCCTGAGAGATTCTAAGCAGATCCTGCTAAATTGTGCTTACTATCCTGGCCCATGGAAACTTTGAGGTAACAAATATGTTGTTTTAAGTCACTAAGTTTGTGGCGATTTGTTACACAACAAAGAAAACTAATACAAAGCCACAACCTTCCTCATCCCAATGTTTACTGCATCTTTCTAAGACCTGAAAATTTGGAGTCCATTTTACTCTTCTTTCTTTCACATTCCACATTCATTTTGTCAAGAAATTCTACTGGCTTTATCTTCCATCTATCCAAACCAACCACTTCTCACCAACTCCACAACTGCCACTCTGTTCTGATATGCTATCATCTGTATCTTGGGTATCCTCCCTTCTTTCATCCTTGTTCCCTGCAATCTATTTTCAACCCAATACCCAGTGTAGCCCTTTCACAAATTAAGCTGGACTACTCCTCTATTCAAAATCCTGCAATAGCTCTCCATTGCATTCTGAATAAAAATCATAGTCCTGGTGAGAGGGCTTCAGGGCTGTGGCGGAGGTCCTTGGTCAGAGATCTCAGATGATGGCAATGAACATATACTCAACGTCGGTCACCAGTGACGACTTAAGTCATCATTACATGCTAGCTTGGGTCAATGAGTCTCTGCAGTTGAACCTGACAAAGTTGTGCTCAGGGTCTACTTACTGTCAGTTTATGGACATGCTTTTCCCTGGTTCCATAGCCTTGAAAGTGGCAGCATCAATGCACTCAAGCATGGCAACAATTGTGAGGTTGGCCCAGGATTGGGCAGTGTTTTGTTCTGTCATGCATAGGGTCGCTATGAGGCAGTACCAACTCGATGGCACCTAACAACAACAACAATTGCCTTGAAGGAAGTGAAATTCCAAGCTAAGCTAGAACATGAATATATCCAGAACTTCCAAATTCTGCAAACAGGTTTTAAGAGAATGGGTGCTGACAAAATATTTCCAGTGAACAATTGGAAAAGGAAAATTTCAGGACAATTTTGAATTTGTTCAGTGATTAAAGAAGTTTTTCAATGCAAGCTATGATGGGAAAGACTGTGACCCTGTAGCTGCCAGATAAGGTCAAGAAACAGCAGTGGCTCCTTCCCTTGTTGCTCCAGCTCTGAATAAACCAAAGAAACCTCTCAGCACCTGCAGTGCAGATCCACAGAGGTCTGTTTCAACACAGAACTATTGCAACTTCTACGACTGACCTGGGTGTGGTAAGAAGGAATCCTGATGTGGGCAATGGGGATGATGAAGCAGCCGAGTTCATGCAGCAGGTCAACAGGTCTTACTGTTGAAGACCTGGAGAAGGAGAGAGTTCTACTTTGGAAAGCTAAGGAACATTGAACTGATTTGCCAGGAGAATGAGAGGGAAAATGACCTCGTATTGCAGAGAATTGTAGACATTTTCTACACCACAGATGAAGGCTTTGTGATGCCTGATGAAGGGGACCCACAGCAGGAACAAGAAGAGTATTAGCAGCCTGGACCAGCAAAGCACCATCGGAATCTATCACTCCAAATCATACGTAAAATACTACATTTTATGATTCTTAAAGGACTCACTGGTTTCTTTTCATAAGCAAAAAGTACCTCTTCTTAAAGTGCTGTTTGCAGAAATCTCACTCCTTTTCCCATGAGTTTGAGTTAGGAGCTTTTATCATGTGGCAGAACAGTATTAGCATCCAGTTGGCTCACCTAGAGAACACAGAGGCTGACCATGGGGCACACCATGTGGTTGCTGAAGAAGTGTCTGTAGAGAAATGGAGAGACTGAAATCTTAAGCTAATGTGAAATCTTGGCAGAGAACTTTTAATAAATAAATGCCTTAAGAGTATTTAAAATATGCTTCCATATGTCAAAATACCAAATGTAATATGACAGGAGATTTTGTATGTTTTATATTGTTTGGGAAGGAAGGACCAGACCTTGGAACGTTTTTTTTGGAATCTGCTGTTGCTAGGCATTGTTAGGGCTGCTTGACTCCTTGGAGGCCTAGACATTGGCCCAGTAAAGTCATTTAGTGACACTGACCAATTGCATCCCTGCCAAAAACAAAATCAAGAGGCATTGTTGCCTGGATGAAGAGAAGAGTATATTTCAGCCCTGAGATGTAGGAGTTGAAGAGCTTGACTTTCAGTGAACATTTCTCCTCATGATTTTCTCAATTATGCCATAAATTATTATGTATTGTGTGGGTTTTTGTTTTGCTTTGAAATAAGATGGGTCCAGTTTTTCAATCTAACAGCTACTCTTGTGGACTTGCCTACATCTATGGGAATTGAATGAGGGATGTGTCCCATTTTGCTGCCTTTGAAGTTTGCGTTTAGCATATGTGTCTTCTCTACTCCCCTAGCTCACTGGGGACTCCTCTCTGTTGGTTCATTAAAGCTTTTTGCTTAAAGTGGAAGGACAGCAGACAAGTGATGCTGCTGCAAGTTCTTTCTGGACCTCTGGCAAAAGGAGTGGTCAGTGAAGACACTCACCACCTTGAGCTCTGCAGGCTTGGGTGGTTTCAGTACCTGCTGTTCCCAGCTCTCCATTGTTATCAAAATGCTTTGCGAGTGCACTAATCTCTTTGGAGATACAACTTGTTAGCATGTTACTAAATGTTAATTTTCTTTTGTAGAAAATGCAGTACCATGTTTGATTTAATTATTAATATTTAAAAATATTTTATCCCTTAACTCTCCCTCATTTACATTTTTGCCCATGGCGTAATCAATCATTTTGTTTGGCAGAATTTTGCAAAATTGTATCACCCACTACTGAGATTGTTCAGCCCCTGATGTGTTTGTATCAATTTGTTTCTGGTGGTAGCTTGTCTCATAATGTGTATGAGAACAAGGTATTTTATGGTAAAATTGTTGTGAAGTGCATGCTTTGTGTGGAATTCAGGGAAAAACAGATTCAGTGCTTAACAATACCAAAAAATAAGTAATTAGCCAATGTTCAAATGACAGTGATGCTGTTTCTCTTTTATGATCTTTTAGACTTTTGTTGCCATGAAACTCCAGGTTATTGGGAACCTATTATCCACCTGGTCTCTCTTGACAGGATTTTCTTCCATTTTAAATAGTTTCTAAATAAAGTTCTGTATTTCAAAAGAAGAAGACAAAAAGTTGTAGTCCTGTGAGTGCCCTGCAAGATCTAACATGATCTGGCTTCTACTCCCTGTGTGACCTCAGCTCCTTTTCTACACCTGCTTTTTCTGCTCTAGCTCTACTGGCTTCTCTGTTGACTCTCTTAGGGATTTTGTGCTGATGGTCTCCTAGGCAGTCACATGGCTAACTCCTAAACTTTATTCAGGTCTTTACTCAAGAAGAGCCCACACTAATAACCTCATGTTGTTAAGTGCCGTTGAGTTGGTTGCAACTCATTGCAACGCTATGTACAACAGAACGTAACACCACCTTGTCCTGCACCATTCTCACAATTGTTGCTATGCCTGAGCCCACTGTTGCTACTACTGTGCCAATACATCTCTGTCCCTCTGCTTTACCATGCATGACATCCTTCTCCAGGGACTGGTACCTGCTAATAATATGTCTGAAGTATGAGAGACTAAGTCCGACTCTTTTGCCTTCTAAGCAGCAATCTGATTGTCCTTCTTCCAAAACAAATTTGTTTGTTCTTCTGGTAGCCCATGGTACCTTTAATATTCCTCTCCAACACCATAACCCAAATGCATCAATTATTCTATATTGTTATTGTTGTTAAGTGCCATCGAGTCAGTTACAACCCATAGTGACCCTATATAGGGTTTCCAAGGAGTGGCTGGTAAACTTGAACCACTGACCTTGTATTTCAAACAAACTTTGCAGACGAGTGCATTAGCCCACAGTACCACATGTCCAACTTTCACTTGCATATGAGGCTATTGAAAATATCATGGCTTGGGTCAGGGACACTTTAGTTCTCAAATTGACATCTTTGCTCTTAAACACTTTAAAGAAGTCATCTGCAGCAGATTTGCCTAATGCAACGTGTCTTTTGATTTCTTGACTGCTGTTTCCATGAATGTTGATGGTAGATTCAAGAAAAATAAAGTATCTGACAACTTCAAACTTTTCTCCATTAATCATTATTTTATTTATTGTTCCAGTTGTTAGAATTTTCATTTTGTTTACATTCAAGTGCACCACATATTAAAGGCTGTGGTCTGTGATCTTCATCAGTAAGTATTTTCAGTCCTCCTTGATTTCAGCAAGCAAGGTTGTATCATCTGCATATTGCAAGTTGTTAATGAGTTTTCCTCCAATCCTGACACCACATTCTTCTTCATATAGTTAAGCTTTCTGAGATAATTTGCTCAGCATACAGATGGAATAAGTATGGTGGAAGAATGCAACCCTGGCACACATCTTTCCTGATTTTAAACCATTCAGTGTTCCCTTGTTCTGTTCCAACAACTGCCTCTTGGTCTATGTGCGGGTTCCTCATGAGAACAATTAAGTGTCCCAGAATAGTCATTCTCCTCAGTGTTGTCCATAGCTTGACATGATCTACTCAGTTAAAAGCCTTTGCAAAGTCATATTGAATTAGGTATGATAACAACTACTCACTATTGAATCAACGAACCCCACCTCCATCTCCTTTCACCAGACCCATCTAGACCAGAGGAAAACTGTTCAGTGGAGTTTCTACCTTCCTCCACACACTCTGAAACTAAACTACCTCTTGAAAACTTGTAAGCCAACCACTTCATACCTTTATAACCTCTCTGCCCCATTTGAGATAGCCAATGACTAAGTACCCACCCATCTTCTTTTTATTTTGCCCATAGAAACTTTCAATACTGCAAGTCGAGGCTTGAATTTTTCCCTCAGTTCTTTCAGCTTGAGACATGCTGATCATGTGCTACACTTCTGAGTTTCTAATTCCAAATCTTTGTACACCTTCTTACAATATTTGACTTTGAAATTTTTCTGTTCAGCTCTTTTACCTCCTCATTTTTTCCATTTGCTTTAGCATTTGTACACTGGAGAGCAAGTTTCAGAGTCTCTTCTGACATCCATTTACATCTTTTCTTTCTTCCTTGTTTTAATGACCTTTGACTTTCTTCCTTGATGTCATCCCACAACTCTTCTGGTTTTGTGTCATTAATGTCTAATGCAACACATCTGTTCTTCAGATGATCTCTAAATTCAGTTAGTATATGTTCAATGTCATATTTTGGCTTTCCTGGACTTGTTTTAATTTTCTTCAGCCTCAGTCTGAGCATGTATATGAGCAAACGACTGGGCTGAGGACATGGAGCCTTTCCACCATCTTTGTCGACAGATGTAGTCAGTTTGATTTCTGTATATTCCATCTGGTGAAATCCATGTGTATAATCATCTTTTATATTGTTTATAAAAGGTATTTTCAATGAATAAGTCATTGGTCTTGGAAAATTCTTATCATGTGATCTCTAACATTACTTCTATCACCAAGGTCATATTTTCCAAAGACTGATCCTTCTTCTTTGCATCCATCCTTTGCATTCTAATCACTAGTAATCATCAATATATCTTTTTTTAAAAATGCTTTATTGTGAGTTATGTGATAGTTTACATTTGTTTCACATTGATCCCATCGTATATCGTTTCCTTGCCATGGTTACAATCCCTTCCATGCATCATCCACCAACGACAGGATATACCCCGAAAGCCTGCCACTGGCCCCCATCATCAGCACTGAGCTGCTTTCCTTCTC
>NW_006408806.1:2106150-2114285 GCF_000296735.1 Chrysochloris asiatica | reverse complement strand
GCCGCTTCAGGTTGGTCTGCTCGTCCTTTCAAGTGGGAATTTCCCATCTCTGGAGATCTGGATGTGGTTCAGGATTCCACCTATAGTCTTATGTAATGCAGAGGCTCGGCAGGAAGCCTCCTTCACTGTGCATGTTGTAGTTCCATTTTAGGTATTCCAATCAGTCATAGGCAGAAGACGGACTTATAAGCTTTCTATGGTGATATTTCTGGCTATTCCTTTCTCTCCCCCTAAAGTATCTATTTTATAGTGGCATGCCAGAGAAATCAAGATTCAAAAGACAGCCAAGCATCCTAACATTATTTACCTCTTTTCCCCTTTCAAGCCATGTCTCTATCCCTATATCCTGAAGCCCTTTTATTCCAAGGCTGTGCGTACATTGTCATTTACCACTGTCCCACCTAGTCCATGCAAACCTGCCCAACCATTCTCCCATCCACCTTGTTCTTCTTTTACCCTCCCCCTTCTTGTGTATTGCCGGCCCCTCCCCCCCAGCACCCTGGCTCTCCTGTATCTATTTCCTACCCTGTGCTCTTTCTTCCCCTCCCTCTCTCCCCTTCTCTCATCCCATACATCCTGGTGATTAGCAATTATATATACAGATCCCCGCCCCCCTTTAGGTGGGTTCTTTTTCTTAGTCCTGTACAATAATGGTCTTATGCAGTATTTCTCCTTTTAATCATCAATATATCTTGAGTGCATGTTTAACCAATTTCAGACTGCAGCAATTGGTACAATTCTTCAATTTCATAACCACTGGCATTAGTGGTTGCTGGATAAATTTAAATAATACTGGTATTAACTTGTCCTCCTTGCAGGTGTATGGATATAATCCTAACACAGACAGCACTATACTTTAAGACAGATCTTAAAATATTCTTTTTGATAATGAATGCAAGGCCATTTCTCTTCAATTTATCATAGTAAACCATGTGATAGTCAGATTCAAAATGGCTAATACCTGTCCTTTTTAGCTCAGGGTATCGATGTTTATACATTCCATTTCATTTTTGACAACTTCCAATTTTCATAGACTCATATTTTGTACATTTCAAGTTCTAATTAGTGGATAGCTATAGACAATTTCTCTCTGTAATACATTTTTCTTAGCCTTCAAAAACAAAGGTCCAATCAAAACAATAGCTTCCAAGGGGATCTGCTTAGCCATTTAAATTCAAAGCAGCATGCTCAGTTTAGGTCCTGAACACATTTTGTGGGGTTTCCAAAGGGATAATCTTGATAGATTTTCTTTAATGAAACAGGACAATCATGGGGGATTATTTTGAAGATTAAAGAAAATTGAATTTAAGAAAATTCAAAACTGCATTGTTGAGAAAAAGTATCAAACATTTTTTTCCATTACGACAATGCTTGTTCATTCTTTGAAGGTAGTGGGGCTGTCCTGTGAAAATTTTATTGGGAAACCATAGCCCATCTATCATATAGTCATGGTCTTATTTTTGTTGCCCAAATTCAAGGAACATTTAAAAGGAACATGATTTTACCCAAATAAATTTTTTTACTGAGGATACCCAAACTGCCGTTTTGATGTAGTATAAACCAAAGATAGCAGAATTCTTTAGGGAAGGTCTAGAGAGATGGAACACCACCTCAGGAGTGCATAGTCCTATATGGAAGAGATATCAAGAAACAATAGTTTTACACTTTGATATTTTTGTTTAATAAAAGTTTCTGTGATTTTACAGCAATATTTTCTTACTTACCCTTGTATTTAAGCATTAGGAAACACTTTGATAAATCTCTAAGGATAGCCTCTGTCATGCAGAGAATTTTACAAGTTTTATTTTCTAAATGACAAGAATAAATATCAATTTTAAATAATAAAGAATTCCTAATGAAAAATTAGCAAAATAATTGTTAAATCTAAGAGGACAAATTAAACTTTGATGGGTGGCACAACTGATTTTCAATCAGCTGTGAGCCTAAAAGTTGGCAGTGCAAACCTACTCAGAAGTGCCAGAGGAGAGAGTCCTCCCCTCAAAATTGTTATGTGCCGTGGAGTCGATTCTGACTCATAGCTACCCTACACAGGGTTTCTGAGGCTGTAAATCTTTACAGGAGCAGACTGCCTCATCTTTCTCCCACAGAACCGCTGGTAGTTTCGAACTGCTGACCTTGTGGCTCGCCCGATTCGTAACCACTACAGTACCAGAGCTCCTTTCCCTCAAAATTATAGGCACACAAATGCTATGGAGCCGTTCTACTCTGTAAGGGGTTCCCTTCAGACAGAATTGACTCAGCAGAAGGGCTTTGGGTTTTCCTTTGTTTACCAAACAACTCTTTCTTTCTTCCCTTCTTTCTTTCCTTTTTAATTTTTTATTGTGAATTAAATGAAGGTTTACAGTGTAGATCAGTTTTGTATTCACCAAATCATGGGTGGTTGTGGTGTTAGAATGAAGCTGGAGATCACATGATGGAATTTTGCAAGATCAATGATTTCTTCATTGCAAATACCTTTGCTAAACAACATAAAAGGTGACTATACACATGGACCTCATCAGATGGCATACACAGGAATCAAAATGACTACATTTGTGGGAAGAGACTGTGAAAACAAACAATAGCATCAGCCAAAACAGGACCAGGACAGACTGTAGAACAGACCCTCAATTGCTTATATGCAAGTGCAGGCTGAAGCAGAAGAAAATTACAAGTCCATGAGAGACAAAATGTTGTTGTTATTAAGTGCCATTGAATCAGTTCCGACCCATAGCAACCCTGTATAGGGTTTCCAAGGAGCAGCTGGTGAGCTTGAACCACCATCCTTGCAGTTCAAACCAACTTTGCAGTCTAGCGCATTAAGCCACAACGTCAGACCAGGACTCCATGAAAGACAAAATATGGCCTCAAATATATCCCATGTGAAAATTTAGAGACTATCTCAAGATTTGATTCATTAGACACCAGTGATTGAAGAACAGAGAAGTTGTGAGATGATGCCAAGAATGTCACACAGGAAAAAAGCAAAAGGTCATTAAAAAGACAGAAAAGAAAGAAAATATCAAAATGGATATCAAAAGAGACTCTGAAACTTGCTCTTGAATGTAGAGAGCTTAGCAAATGGAAGAAATGAGGAGGTAAAAAAGAACTGAACAAAAAATTTCAAAGGACAGCTTGAGAAAACAAAGTCAAGTATTATAATGAAATGTGCAAAGACCTGGGATTAGAAAATCAAAAGGAAAAAATATGCTTAGTTTTTCTCAAACTGAAAGAAATGAAGAAAAAATTCAAGCACTGAATTTCAATATCGAAGGATTGTATGGACAAAATATTGAATGATGCAGAAAGCATCAAAAGAAGATGGAAGGTATACACAGAGTCACTGTAACAAAAAAGAATTGTCAATATTCAACCATTTTGAGAGGTAGCATGTGATCCAGAACCGACAGTACTGAAGGAAGCAGTCCAAGCTTCACTGAAGGCATGGAACTAGGGTATCATTGCTGATATCGATGAATCTTGGTTGAAACTAAAGAATACCAGAAAGATGTTGACCTGTGCTTTATCCACTATGCAAAGCTTTTGACTGTGCGGATCATGATGAACTGTGGATAACACTGTGAAGAATGGGTGTTCCAGAATACTTAATTGTGCTCATGAAGAACCTGTACATAGACCAAGAGGCAGTTAGTTGTTAGAAAAAAACAAGGAGATACTGAGCAGCATCAGATAAGAGGTTTCCAGGGTTGTATCCTTTAACCATACTTATTCAATCTGTATGCTGGACAAATAATCTGAGAAGCTAGAATCTATGAAGAAGAATGTGGCATCAGGATTGGAAGAAGATTCATTAACAACCTGTTATAAGCAAATGAAACAAACTTTCTAAAAGTGAAGAGGATTTAAAATATTTACTGATGAAGATCAAAGACTACAGACTTCAATATGGATTGCACCTCAATGTAAAGAAAAAAAACAATCCTCACAAATGGACCAATAAGTTGTCAAAAACTTCATTTTGCTTGGATTTATAATTAACACACATAATCATCAGTCAAGAAATCAAATGACATATTGCATTAGGCAAATCTGCTGCGTAAGAGCTCTTTAAAGTGTTTAAGAGCAAAGATATCAGTTTGAAACTAAGGTTCAACGTCAGCAGTTCAAGCTCATCAGTCACTCTTCAGAAACCCTATACAGGGTCATTATAGGTCAGAACAGACTCGACACCACACAAGAACAACAACAACAAGCATGAGAAAATAATTATTTTTGTTTTGTTTTTTATATACTACTCTGCACCTCACTTTTCCTTTTGAACATTATATATAATTTCCCAGACTTTCTTTTTAATTTTTAACATCCCAGCTTCTTCAGTCAACAAAATATTAATGAACATGTATCATGTACCAAGTACTGCTGTAAACAAGAATCAGTTGCCATCATGTTGTCATGGTGACTCCATGTGTGTCGTAGTAGGATTGTACTCCATAGGGTTTTTCAAGACCTGAATTTTCGGAAGTGGGTTGCCAGGTCTTTCTTCCAAGGCACCTCTGGGTGATCTCAAACTTCCAACCTTTTTTGTCAGAAGCAGAGCATGTCAACCTTTTTCAGGGCCCATGGACTCCAGTACTGCTATAGGTAAGGTGAGTACAATTACAGCTTTGCTCTCTAGTAGACTGTGCAAGAATATTTCATTTCTCTAACAGAATTATTGTCTACTATGATATGTTGTTGTTAAGTGCTGTCAAGTCAGTTACTACTCATAACGACCCTGTATAAAGTTTCCAAGGAGTAGTTCGTGGGTTTGAACTGTTGACCTTGTGCTTCACAGGCCATGTCAGGATTCTCCTATGTTGTTCTTAAGTGTCACATTAAATATTTGTTCACTGAAATACACCAGAGAATAGGAAATGAATTAATTCTCCACTTGACAAATTTAGTATGTTTAAAACTATTCTTAGAGTTTACATATAAAAGAGGTCTGCGGTGTTTCAATTTTATTCCTAAAATCTGCATCTGAAAAATACTCCTTTCTATTAGAATCTAAAGTTTTCAACATAAAACATATATTTCAATATAAAGACATATATTTATTATACAAAGCTAAAGTCCAGATTGGTAAAGCCATTATATATGCTGGCATTTTGATGTTATTATACGCACATACATTTGTACAATCTTGCTCAATTATAAATGAATGTGCTTTAAGTCAAACCTTTCTAGAGGTTTAAATAGTGAATAGATCTAAATAGATCTAAATAATAAGAGAACAGAGCCATCTAGTGGCCCATAAAAAATGGATGCTTAATGTAATTTTCAGAGAAAAAGAGGAAAACCCCCAGTGAGATGGATTGGCAAAGTGGCAGCATTAATGGGCTCAAGGGTGGCAACAATTGTGAGGTTGGCCCAGGACTGGGTTGTGTTTCATTCTGTTGTGCATAGGGGTCACTATGAGTTGGTACCGTCTCAATGACACCTAACAACAACATGTAATTTTGTTTCATTCCAATTAGCTTTACATAAACAAATTATCTTTCCACTATATATAAATACTTGTAATACTTAAACACGTGCAGAAGAGTACACATAAAGAAAAGCATGTAAAAAGAATTTTAGCAATCAACCATTCAAATTTCAAATTATTTTTCATGCTGGTAGGAGAACATTTGATTTTTTAAAAAAATATTTGTTTATAAATACTCCAAAACAGTAATAAAAGCTTATACTTTAATATGCTATATTAAATAATTTAAAAATAAATAAATAAACTTTGGCATGAAGACATGTAGGCAAAAACAAGAAAAGTCGAATCCGTGGAGGTGATTATGTGCTGTGGAGTCGATTAAGACACTGTCTGGGGCTTCCGCAGCTGTAAATCTTTTTGGGAGAAGAAAGCCTCAACTTTCTCCTGCAGAGCAGATAGTATATTCAAACTGCTGACCTTGAGTTTAGCAGCCCTACTCATAACCCACTACTTTACCAATAAATTAAACAGGATTGAAAGTTATATGGGCAGGGAAGAAAAAAAGTCAAGCCTTTTAGATGCTAAATGGCCAATGCAGTAGGAATGCTACACTTCACCTACATTCTAGTTCCTCCAACCAAGCCAGCCTGAAGTGATGAAGGGCAAATTGCAAACACAGAATACCTGTGCAATACAGTTTGTCATGCTAAATAAAAAGCTCAGCATGTGACTTGCTTAACTTGTCACTAAACGTAATTTGTGTGGCGCTGTCAGTTAATGCGCCACACTGCAAAGTTTTTTGAACTGCAAGATCGGTGGTTCAAGCTCACCAGCTGCTCCTCGGAAACCCTATACAGGGTCATTATGGGTCAGAATCGACTCAACAGCACTTAACAACAACAAACATAATATATATATCAAAGATGCTTCATGGTGTCCAACATTTACTCTAATGTTGGAGCTCAAAAATTTCTTTGGCCTACTTATTGTTGTTAAGTGCCATTGAGTCGGTTCAACTCATAGCAACCCTACATAGGGTTTCTGAGGAGTGGCTAGTGAGTTTGAACCGCTGACTTTGCAGTTCAAACCAACTTAGTGGTCCAGTGTTTGTCTTACAGCACCACACCAGGACTCCTTTGACCTAATACCCCAAAATTCATTGATCCTACTTAGTATTTTCAGTGCCCCTCCCTCTCCTTACCTAGCTTAAATTCAAATTCATAACCACTCCTTTACATACATTCCTCTTTTCCTTCTTTAAAGTTATTTACACTCTTGGCCAACCCCAACCTCAATTAATTCCAGTGCTCTGTCAGCTCCACAGCTGTACTTGTGCAGCTGAGCTTGGTGTGGAAAAAAATATACAATCATACTAAGGATGTAAATTTAAATGCATTACAGTAACGCCAGTGGGTTCCTAATGTGGCCCAGATCCTACATTGCCATTCTATCTTTTAATTATGATTTTTCTTCTCCCCTCAAATTTCCAATCTTTCAATCTTTTCTTTCTCATCCTCACTTTCAGTTGATGATCTTGGTTCCTATTACTCTTTTTTTGTTTGGTTCCCAAGTTTTATTCAAGGACTTATACAAAATTTTCCAGATAAGTGAGTTTTAATCCTCATCTTCTTCCTCTTCTTCATCCTTGTTAATCTGGAAGTAATGTAATTTTCATAACTTTCTTTGCTGTTAGCAACTACGCGCAACCAATCACGTATATTATTCTTCTTCAAATATTTTTTGGTGAGATATTTCAAATACCTTTTGGAAAAAGGCACCTCAGAGGTTACAGTAATGTTGCTCTTGCTTCTTTCAATGGTTACAACTCCTCCACCAAGATTACCAGCTTTCCCATTGACTTTGATTCTTTCTTGAAGAAACTGCTCAAAATTGGCAGCATCCATGACTCCATCTTCTACAGGATGGGTACAGTCAAGGGTGAACTTCAAAACTTGCTTCTTTTTTTTGACCCCCTTTGTCACAAGCTTTTTCATAGGTGCCATGGTGGCCACAGAGGCAGAAAGGGAAGTTCCTATTACTCTTAGAGCAAACATCAACAGAAGAGAATATTCAAAAGTTTGCATCACTTCATTGACTCAGTTTATCAATATCTGTATCAATATGTTGTTGAGTGCTGTAGAGACTATTCCGACCCATAGCAACCCTCTATAAGTTTTCCAAGGAGCAGCTGGTGAGCTTGAACCACCGTCCTTGTAGTTCAAACAACTTTGCAGTCTGACGCATAAGCCCACAGCGCCACATCAGGACTCTTCTCTATCAATATACTTCTGCTCACATTGTTACAAGTGAACTGCCTAAACTATCATTTTCGCTTACTGGAGTCCCAGTGTGGTGTTGTAGGATAAGCACTGGACTGCTAACCACAAAGTTCAAACCCACCAACCACCCCTCAGAAACCCTATACAAGGCTGCTAAGTCAGAACCTACTTGACGGCACTTAACAACAAACCTTAGGGTAACCTCCATTTTGGGTCATCTCCAAAACAATTCACCAAATGTTTTCTAAATCATTAACTTTTTTTTATTTTTACTGGATCATTCCCATCAGAACACAAACATGTATTAAGTTCTCACATGCTTGAAAAATAATCTCTTTATCCCACAACGCTCTCTAGATATTGCTCAATTTCTTTTCCTCTGTATAGTTTCATTGTTGCTGTTATTGTTAGGTGCCATCAAGTCAGTA
>NW_006408806.1:2087638-2105129 GCF_000296735.1 Chrysochloris asiatica | reverse complement strand
GAAAGCCTTTGCGTAGTCAATAAAGCACGGGTAAACTTCTGATTTTCTCTGCTTTCAGCCAAGATCCATCAGACATCAGCAATGATATCCCTCGTTAATTGGCCTCTTCCGAATCTGGCTTGAACCTCTGGAAGTTCTCTTTCAGTGTATGCTTGCAGCAGTTTCTGTATTACCTTTAGTAAAACTTTACTCGCATGTATAATATAAATCCTCAAAAAAAAGAATTGTTCAAATTCACTGTTTCCAGTTCTTCTGTTTCTATTCTCTCTGAAACTGTTCTTAATGAGGTCCCAAATGATCTCCATGTTGCTAAATCTAATGATCAATTCTCAATTTACATCTGATTCACATCTGTATCAAGCACAGTTAATCATTGTCTCTTACTTGAAAAACTTTCTTTTTAACTTTCAGGATACCACCCTCCACTGCCTTCCTTTCAAACTCACTTCCCAATTGCCTTTATTTGTTCCTGCTTTTTTTTTTTTTTTTTTTCCCTTAATGGAAAAATGTTGATTCAGTCCTTTATCTTATTTTCTAGCTACACTGCCTTTCTTGATCTTAGCAACACATCCAATGGTCTTAGCAACCAATCTAATAGTTTGAGAACTCTCATGTTTATTTTTCTAGTGGAGTATTACTCTAGTAGAGTACTCATATACTGAACTTCCTATGCAACATCTCCACAGCGAAGTCAAAATGGCATCTCAAACTTGCCATGTACAAAACTCTGTTCCTGATTGATTCTCCATCAAACCTACTCTTTCTGCACCCTTCCTCATCCAACAAATAACAACAACAACAAAAAAAAAAACACCTTAGGAGTTGTTTTTCTTATATCCTATATTCTGTTGTCTCATATCCTACCTTCAATCTGTCAGCAAATACTGTCAGTTCTATCAGAATTGAGTCAGTTATCTCCTCCTCTAAGACAACAGACAACACCATTCTCCCACCTGTATCAATGTACTAGCTTACAGGTTTCCCTGTTCCCACTCTATCTCTACCTAACTCCTTAGAGTCTCTTCTCGGCAGAGCTCTGATAGAAACTTTATAAATCCAAAATTGCATCATGTCACTCTCTACTGAAAATCCTCCAATGGAATCCAAATCAATCAAAAATATAATAGTCTTACAATTAATTGTAAGGTACTAGGAGCGTAGCGTAGTGGTTACAGATTGAGCTGCTAACCTCAGGGTCAGCAGTTTGAAACTACCAGCTGTTCCATGGGAGAAAGATGAGGCTTTCTGCTCCCATAAATATTTACAGCCTTGGAAACCCTGTACAGGGTCGCTATGGGTCGGAACCGACTCTATGGCACATAATCACCACCACCAGGTAGATCTTTCCATTATCTTTCTCACTCCCTACTTGGTTACTCCACTCCAAGTTCATTTCATTTTTGGTCTTAGGCCATGCTAGTATATGAGCAATCTATTACTGCATGGCAAATTAACCCCAAATTTAGTGATTTAAAACATGTATTATCTTCTATAGATCAGGAGAACCGACTCAACGGCACTTAACAACAACAACATAGATCAGGAATCCAGGAGTGGCTTAGCTGGATCCTCTGTTGCAAGGTCTCATACAGGCTACAATCAACAGCTGAACCAGTTGGTCAACAGCTGGGTGGGGCTTGACTAGTTAAGGATCCACTGTCAAGCTCACTTCTGTGATTGTTGGCAGGATTTAGTTTCTCATGGGTTATTGGCCTAATGGTCTCAGTTCATTGTTGGCTGATGGAGTCTACCCTTGGTTCTTGTCACATGTGTGTCCTCAGCATGGCAGCTTGCTTCATCAAAGCAAAGAATTCATAAGGGCAGGAAAGAGAGTACTAGCAAGACACAAGTCAGTCTGTTACAACTTAATCTCATAAGTGGTGTCTCATTATTTTATCACTTAATGGAAGGTACTAGGAAAGGGTGGGACTAACAGGAGTTGAAGATCACTCAGGAATCACTGGCAACTTGCAATATTCTTTTTCCCAGGTATCTACTGGTTTTGCTTTCCTACTTCCTTCAAGTTTTAGTTCTAATGTCATCTTCTTAGTGAGACTTTCATTAAATAGTGTGTCTTCAAATTACAATCCCCAGTCCCTATATATTTCTCATGCCCCTTACATGTTTTCTTACTCCATGAAATACTATGTAATCTACTTATTGTGGTTGATTTCATTGTGTCAGTATAGCTAAGCTAATAGAATCATTTTCCTGTCTTTCTTTTCACAGGTCCAAGTTAAAATGGACCACGAGAGATATTATACATAAGGTTTGGTAGACTATATCAGTAGGCTGAAGCGTGGCAATAGTTATGACATTGGCTCAGGACCAGGCAGTGTTTCATTCTGTTGTGCACAGGGTTGCTATGAGTCAGTACCGACTCAATGGTACCTAACAACAACATCATATTTATTTTATACTTGGAAGGGCAGTGCACTGCATGAGGCAGTCTTATAGATCATACAAAATGTTAATTATCTACTAGCTCAACTTGTACATATGGAGAAGCAATCAAACCCCTAGGTTCTTCTATTCTTGCCAGATCTTCTATTTCAGCAACTCCTAGGTCAGATATGTGTTTAAGTCTGTGACCAAGGGCAGGAGTTTCTTCTATAGATCACTCCAATCATCAGACTCAGAGCCTTACAAGCAAAGAGAGGCCAATACAGATTCCAACCCTTTCTTGTGAATTCCAGACCATCCTTGCAGGCTTATTTTTTATAATCTCTCCATTTCACAATTGTGTGATTTCACACACATACATATATGTGTATGCACACATGAGGAGGGCTTCAAAAAGTTTGCAGAAAACAATCCTTTATCTTTTAATTCCATTTTTCCATGAACTTTTGAAGCCCCCTGGTATCTATCTATTTTTGTGGTTCTGCTTCTCTCATAAGACACTCATATTTATGTCTGTTTGCCATTGCCAACACTAAAATAGCTCTGTGAAGTAGAACTGTTTACCTGTTTTGTTGAACTACTATATCTAGAACAGGGCCTGACACATTAAATATTTATTAATGAACAATTTAGAAAATATAAGACACAAAGAATATGTATTAAAGATGACAAGAAAGAGAAGAGATCAATGTGTACTCATGTGCTTGAGGAATGCTTCCTGTTAAATAAATAGAAACAGATGAGTCTTTAAAGACAGGTAGGAAGAATGAGTACTACATTGTTAAATACCATGAACAAAAATAGGAAAGTGCATACTAAGTGTAATATAGACTATATGTTGGTCAGGAAAGAGAAGTGTGGCTTGATTTATAGTGGAGAAGCCCTCAAGTTTTGTAGCAAGTAAACAATGAGAAAATGAAACTTTAGAAGTTAAATCCTGCAGGAATATATTCAGTAGATTACAAGGAGGAATATAAAGGTATGGAGACCATTTAGACATGTCTTAAAGATAAATAGTGTGACAATAGAGAAAAAGGATGCAAATCAACAAAACCCACAGTCCAATCAATTCCATCTCATAGAGACCCTATGTAGGGTTTCAGAGACTACATCTTCATGAGAATACGTGACCTCCTTTTTTCTCTTGCACAGAGGAGCTGGCAGGTTTAAACCACCAAACATGCAGAGAGTAGTCCACGAGAAAAAAAGAAGAGGTAAATATTAAAATAATTGTAGTAAAAGATCATGACTTGGCTATTAGTGTTATTCATTGATATTCCTGATTCTCCTCCTAAAAACATAGTTGGATTCCATTTTTCCACCCTTTTGAAGTTAGGTGAGGGCATGAAATGTGAATCAAATATGTAACAAGTGTCAATTCAGAATGGAAACACTTAAGAACAAGGCACTGTGGGTAAACCTTGGGCTGCTAATTTCAAGCTCAGTAGTTCAAACCTACCAGTTTTCTATTAAAGATGAGGCTGCCTGCTGCAGTGAAAATTTAGTCTCAGAGAGTTGTGATGCGTCACAATTAACCCAATGGCAATGGAGTTGGTTATTTGTTTTGATTTTTCATATTGTCTAGAAACATTACAAATATTTAACCTGACTTTGTAAAAGGGGCATGAGCGTGAAAAGAAAGATTCCAGTAACGCCTAAACTTTACCAAGAAACAACATAATCTTCTGTTGTTGTTGTTGTTATGTGCCGTAGAGTCGGTTCTGACTCATAGTGACCCTGTACAGGGTTTCCGAGGCTGTAAATCTTTACTGGAGCAGAAAGCCTCATCTTTCTCCCGCGCAACAGCTGGTAGTTTCAAACTGTTGACCTTGAGGTTAGCAGCCCGATTCATAACCACTACGCTGACCTTCTGTAAGAAGGCACTTAAAATCGTTAGGGTTTCAGGAATCCAGACAGTTTTTTCAGAACCCTAGGTCTGTTTGAACCACAAGGTTAGTGGTTCAAACTCACCAGTCACTCCTGGGAAACTCTACACAGGGTCGCTATGACTCAAAACCCACTTGATGGCCACATCAGAATCCTGGCGTGGATAAGCACTGCACTGCTAACCACATGATCATCTATTCGAGCTCACCAATCTTTCTGCAGGGGAAAGATGAGGCTTTCTGCTCCTGTAAAGATTTACGACCTAGGAATTTCTGTACAGGGTCACTGTAAGTCAGAGAAAAAGAGCAAGACCCCCCCCCCCCCCCCCCCCAAAAAAAAAAAAGCTCATTGTCACCAGAAGAAAGGAAACAATAAAGATTAGAACAGAAATAAATATTGTCAGAAAGGACCAGTCCCTGGAGAAGGATATCATGTTTGGTAAAGTGGAGGGTCAGAGAAAAAGAAAGGACCCCCCAGCGAGATGGGTTTGCACAGTGGCAGCATCAGTCAGGTGTGGCAACGATTGTGAGGATGGCCCAGAACCGAGCAGTGTTCGTTCTTTTGTGCATAAGGTTGCTATGAGTCGGTACCGACTCCATGGCACCTAACAATAATGGTTATAACCAACACACAAGTACTGCATAGGAGCTTTGATGGCACATCAAGTTAAGAATTGGGCTGCTAACTGAAATGACAGTAATTCAAACCCACCAGCTGCTAGAGAGCGATGAAGCAGGCTCAGCAACACTAAGCATCCCCAAGAGTCAGAATTCACTTCACAAAAACAGGTTTAGGTTTGGGGTTTGTTCGAGAGAGGGTCGGGTTGGGGCGGAGCCAAAAGGCGCAGATCTTGGGCGGGAAGTGGTGGGCGGGCCGAAGAAGCTGAGTGAGGGTAGGGTAAGGAGAAAGGACGCGAAGGAGTGGGACGGAAGGCGGGACAGGGAAGAGCGGAACCCGAGCCAATTGGAGAGAAAAACCGGGAGGCCCGCCCTCTCGACGCTTCACCCGGAAGAGCGTCATCAGCTCTATAAGAGAGCGTGCGCAGAAGCCCTCAGCCTTTTGCATTCCGGAAACGTCTGGTGTGTGCGTACGGTTATCGTGCTCTGCTTTACGCGCTGTAAATATTAATTGGGTCAAGAGTAATTAAAATGCAGAGCAACCTAGTCTCCCGCTGTAACGGTAGGTCGAGACCGGTTTTTAAGTCCTCCGTATTCACTAATGTGGACGGACTCAAGTTCTTTCCGTCCCTCGGCGGCCACGTGCAGCCCTGGGCCCGGAGCGCCAGGCTGAACACATGAGACAAGGACCCGCGGACAGAAACCAAATATGCCCTGCATGACTGGGCTGAAGGTCATCAGTTCTGTCGGTGACGTGTGGGTATCTTGAATCTACTCTTCGTTCTCAGTAACCCAAGACGAGCCACAGTTTTATCCGCAAAGTAGGTAAAAGTTTTGGGGTTTGAGTTTGCTGACCAATTTTGGGGTTGTGAATGCCCATGTATCTTTGGGACCTGTCAGCTGTGGCAGTCTCCCTTCCTAGCCATGGAAGAGTATGTTCTTGTTTATTGGCAAAGCTGTCACCATTTAATTGGTATCAGATTCTGACTTGCACAAGTAACATTCTTAGCTGTTAAAAGGCCGGGAGCGTTCAGTTACTGGGTACACTTGTTAACTGTTGCTTAAATGTTTCTAGGATACTGAACTAATTCACGACGGAAGAGGGAAAAGAATAAGGTACGTTTCTTTTTTCTTCTGAGATGATATGAAACCCCTTCACTTGGAGGATTTGGAATGCTAAAGTTGGCCTTTTCCGCTGATGTTTAATGGCTTTAAAAAGTTAATGGCTAATTGATGGAAGTTAACTGAACTTACCTGTGAGGACAGTAGGATAGGATACTCTATATCTGAGTTTTATATGCTGCTTTTTTTCTCGCAGATTCCAAGAAATTTCAAGTGGGAAGTGACATCTTGTTCAGCATATAGTGACTTAAGAGTACACCAAAGAATTCAACCATAAAGTGAAATCGATGCTTCAGTGTTAAAATGGAATAAAATACTTTGATCCCTCTGAATCCTGTGTCCTTTGGGTTAATTAGTTTAATATACTTAAAAATGTAATCAGGCTCTTGTTTCCTGGTAAGTATACTTGTAGAAGTGATTCGAGAGGACATTTTAAATGTTAAAAGAAAAGAATCATTGAGTTGGTACCACACAGAATATACCAGTTATACAAGATGAAAAGTTATTTATACAAATTTGCTTTGAATCCCTTTACAATTGTATTTTTGGAAAATCACACTTTACAAAATGTTATGCTACTTTGAACACCACAAGTCTCTTAATTTGTATATTGTCCATGGCTGCCCTGTTAACAGGCAATATGGCATTTAATTAAAAGATTGATAAGCCTTAATCACATTACAACATAATATATATATAAATGAGTGGACATAGTACTAGTTTGTAAGGGCTTTAGTAAGATTTTTTTTCCCAAAAAGTACATTTGAGTAGCACCAGTTTACTTTGAAAGGGGGAGCCAGGTTTTTATAACAATTGTTTATATTAAAGAGGACTTAACAGCCAGGCCTAGAATGTAGGTAAGTATTTCTGCCTTTGAGACAACCTTTTAGATTTGTTAACAGACCACACAGGAATAACTTTAAGTTCTAGAGTTTGCAATCAAAGTATGAATGGTGGTGGTTATGTGCCCTGGAGTTGCTTCAGACTCAGTGACCCTGTACAGGGGTTTTTGAGGCTATAAATCTGTACGGGAGCAGAAAGCCTCTTTCTCCCATGGAACAGTTGGGGTAGTTCAAAGGAGCTCTGGTAGCATAGTGCAAGGTCTGTTCAAGCTCACCAGCTGCTTCTTGAAAGCCCTATACAGGGTCGCTATGGGTCAGAATCGACAGCACTTCACAACAACACTACCAAAGCATGTATAGAGAGGAGGAACTTTCTTATCAATTTGGACTATTTGGTGTAAGTTGTTAGGTGCCATTGAATCGGTAGCAACCTTATGCACAGCAAAACGAAACACTGCCTGGTCTCTGACCCTCCAGCAACTGGTTCCTCCTGACAATATGTCCAAAGTATGAGAGACAATGCTTGGCCACCCTATTCTCCAAGGAGCACTCTGGCTGTACTTCCTCCAACACATATCTGTTACTTCTTTTGGCAGCACAAGACCATAACTTAAAAGCATCAATTCTATGGTCTTCCTTATTTACTGTCCAGCTTTACAATATGAGGTTATTAAAAATACCATGGCTTGGGTCAGGTGCACCTTAGTCCTCAAGCTGACATCTTTGCTCTTCAACAGTTTAGAAAAGTTTTGTGCAGCAGATTTGCCTAATGCAGTATGTCTTGATCGCTGCTGCTGCCTTGAGTTTTGATCGTTGGTGTAAGTTAGCTACCAGAAAATTGCAGTAGGTGGTGCTCTAGCACCGTGACTCAAGGTAGACTTGATGCCTAAGAATTAAATGCTCTCCCATCAAAGATAGTGCTGACCCTGTACGGAATTTTCTACAAGAGCAGAAAGCCTCATCAGGAACAGTTGGTGGGCTTGGTTGCAGACCTAGTAACAAAATTTCTCTTGTCATGGCCAATTAGAATTAATGCAGCAAATTGCATTTTGAAAGTACTGGAATAGTTGCCTGTAGCTCTGGTAGCGTAGTGGTTACGAATTGGGCTGCGAACCTTAAGGTCAGCGGTTCGAAACTACCAGCTGCTCCGCAGGAGAAAGATGAGGCTTTCTACTCCTGTAAAGATTTACACCCTCGGAAACCCTGTATAGGGTCACTATGGGTCGGAACCGACTCGATGGCACTTAACAATTCTATCTTGTATAGTCTTGAAGGAGTCCTGGGGAGCTGCTGTGGGTTAGGACTGCAAGGTCAAGTTCACCAGTGACTGGAAACCCTGTATACAGCACTCAACAATAGCCCTGAATTATAAATGTAAAGATTAAGATAGTATACTCAATAAGTTCGCCCTTCATTAGAAATTGTTTCCTTCAAAATTTTGCTAGTAGTTTTATAACTTAGTTTTTTCTTGTGGTTTCTGTAGTGCTTGGTGCATACAGGGGTATTTGCTTCCATAATTGAATCATTTAGGAATGTATCGTGATGGGCAAAAATGGGTTTTTTGTAGCTAAGTGATCCTATTCTAGACTATATAATGCAATTTCTTTTCACTTTTGGCCCTTGGCTTGCTCACTTAACAATGTAAGATTTCATGGAGCTTTTTGGAAAGATCTGAGCTGAAGATGTTATATAAATTGAAAATAATGACATTCTTATTTTAAGTGCATTAAAGGGTACTTTGACAGATGTGGTCTCAATCCATACACATTGATTAGACTTTATATGAAGTTAATTCCGAAACAGTATAAAAACAATGCAAAATCAAAATACACTTAAATTTCTCTAAAAAATGAAATGAAAGAATTTAGTCTAGCTAGAGAAACTAATTTGACTAGGCAACTGCTAATTAAGAATAGTACTAAACACTGAGGTATCTGTAACCAGTAATGTTCACATCACAATTTCTCAAAAGCAGCAAGGGGTATACAAGACTGAAATCTTTAATTTTTATCACAACAAAAGCGGAAGTGGGAATCTCAGTCCCCATTAGTTGTCATCTCTGGCTCAGTGCTAATTTTCCATAGTATTTAAATATTTTTCTTGAGGTTTCCATAAACATTTACAGTTTGGTGACACTTTTTATCCAAGATACAAAGGCTGAGACTTTGGTATAAACACCAGGAGAATCCTTGACCCCACAGCCATAACCCCAGGACGTCACACCAAAAACAACCCAGCTCTCTCCAGTCCTTTCACACATGAGTGGTCCTCCGCTGTCTCCCTGGCAGCTGTCCACCCGTTTCTGTTCATGGAGATTTCCAGCACACAGCATCCTCCCTGTAAACCGACCCTTATAACGTTCTTCACAAAACCTCTTAGGAAGCAATGGGATGGCTGCTTGTTGTAGAGTTCTTGAATAGGCTCGTCCTACTCGGATCAAATATTCAAATTAGTCAATGGGATACAGCCAACAATGGGGGGGAAACTACATTTAGCAGTTAAAGTGAACATTCAAAGTCTTAGGTATTGGGGTGAGGTGGGTAGTGAGGGGAGAGAGGAATTCCTATTGGTTGTTAAGTGCCATCCAGAGGTGGGGTAGTAGGGAGAGGAAGGAATCCCTATTGAGTTTGTTCCAACTGAAAGTGACCCTATATAGGGGTTCCAGTGTAGTGGTAATTGGGCTGCTAGCTTCAGGGTCAGCAGTTCGAAACTACCACCTGTTCCGTGGGAGAAAGATGGTTTCTGCTCCCGTAAAGATTTACAGCCTCGGAAGCCCTGTACAGCGTCACTATGAGTCGGAACTGACTCTACAGCACATAACAACATAAGGAGCTCTGGTAGTGTAGTGGTTACAAATCGGGCTGCTAACCTCAAAGTCAGCAGTAGGAAACTACGAGCTGTTCCGCAGGAGAAAGGTGAGGCTTTCTGCTCCCGTAAAGATTTGCAGCCTCGGAAACCCTGTACAGGGTCACTATGAGTCGGAACCGACTCCACCGTACTTAACAACAACATAAGGAGCTCTGATAGTGTAGTGGTTATGAATCGGACTGCTAATCTCCAGGTCAGTAGTTTGAAACTACCAGTTGTTCCATGGGAGAAAGATGAGGCTTTCTGCTCCCATAAAGATTTACAGCCTCAGAAACCCTGTGCAGGGTCACTATGAGCTGGAACCAACTCCAGATTCTTGGTGTGGGCTGCAGGGTCAGCACTGGACTGCAAACCACAAGGTTGGTCAGCAGTTCAAACCCACCAGCAGCTCCTCAGAAAACATATACTGGGTCAAACCACAAGGTTGACAGTTCAAACCCACCAGTAGCTCCTCGGAAACTAGGGTTGCTTTGAGTGGGAATTGACTCTAAGGCACTTAACAACACTTACCCTATAGTATCACAACAGGACTCTATAACTATTGTGGCATTACCAAAATCAAACCCAAACCCACTGCCATGTGGTCAACCCTATACAGAGTCTCCCAAACTGTAAATCTTTACAGAAGCAGACAGTAGAACCTTGGAGTTAATGGAACAGAGAAGCCCAGCTTCCATCCTACAGCACCACCAGGGCTCTTTATGGTGGTATTTGTTATTGTCGTGGGGTCAGCAACCCCGCATAGGATTTCTGAGGGGCGGCTGGTGGATTTGAACTGCTCACCTTGCAATTTAAACTGACTTTAGTGCTCATCCTATAGCACCTATAAGCATTCAACCTCAAAGTCAATTTGAGCCACAAGATCAGTAGTTTAAACTCACCAACCGCTCCTCAGAAACCCTATAGAGGGTCACTATGAGTCAGAACCAACTTGACAGCATTAACAACAACAAAGAAAACCTTATTAAAATTACCAACTGTAGAAATATACTGGCTCAACACTCTTCAGGGGCACAATTATCAGTGTAATTATTTTTAATGGAGAGTCATCAACCCATCATTTCTCCATATTCAATAATCATTTGTCGCCTAATCCACCCATCTGGATACTAACTCATACACATGGATCTAACGCTACAGTGAGAATACAGAATGCTGTGTTCACCTGAAAGGAACATTAACTAAATACTCTTCTGCTGAACTTCTGGTAAGAAGCAGTGCTTCAGCGTTCAGGTTGACTTTTTGAATTCACCCAGCATAGCTCCAGGAGAAAAACCTGGGTGTCAGCTCCCATAAAGATAACAGACAATAAGACTACGAAGCACTAAACTGGACAGCACCTAACGACAACAACCTGCTCCTGCTTAGGTGGAGGGAGGAGAAGGTGAAAGTGCTGATGTAGGAGGGGTTTAAGGAGAAACTTGAGTTGCATCTCCACTTCAACCTCAGCGAATCTGCTTTTAATTCCTATATTTAGGAATTCTCCACAAGATTTGAAGTCCTGGTGTGGCACTGTAGGATAAGCACTGGACTAGTAACCACAAGGTCAACAGTTCAAACCTGCCAGCAGCTCCTTGAAAAACCTACACAGGGTTGCTATTGGCCAGAAGCAACTCAACAGCACTTACCAACAACCAGAAGATGTCATTTGATAAAGGATTCTATTACAAAGAAACAAACCATCAACCACCAGTTACCTGAAAAAGCTTTTAAAATACAGACTGCTGAGCCCAAATCATGGGGTGAAGTCTTAAAATCTCTTGTCTCCTAACTAATCTGAGAAACTAAACTTCTGAAGGATTCTGTAGTTCTTAAGCCCTATGAGGCTTTTTTCTGCTCCCATAAACATTTATAGCCTCGGAAACCCCATGAGTCGGAAGCAACTCCACAGCACATAACAACCAGATAATAGGGGTCCTGGTGTGGTGCTGTGGGTTAATGCACCAGACTACAAACCATTTGAACTGCAAGGTTGGCGGTTCAAGCTCACCAACCACTCCTTGGAAACCCTATACTGGGTCAGAATTGATTCGATGACACATCACAACAACAACCAGGAAATAATAAGTAACTAGCATTTATGGACTTGGCAATAGAAGAATTTAAACCTAATAGAGCACATTGTTAATATTTGAACTCTGTATGTTAAAAGGTTGAGAATGAATTATTCCACCATTGTATTAAAGGAAATTCTGTTCTTTGTGGTAGATGTCTAACTGGAACAAATAGTATCCTCCCAGGATATGAATTCAAATTATATGCATATTTCTCAATTTACAGTATTTCCACAAAATTTAAGATTTAGTGAGCTTGGTGCAGGATTGAATAGTGTTTCATTCTGTTGTGCATAAGGTTGATATCAGTAGGAACTGACTCTACAGCACCTAACAACAACATCCATTATACACTCAAATGAGTGGATTAATCCCCAACAAGAAACTGCCTAGACTTCTTTTTTGTTCTTTTGAATTATTTGCATTACCTGTGTCTCCCCATCCGGTTATGTAACAATTGGGAGCTGTTTTTTGTGGCCTCTCCCTCTTGAGTGGTAAGCAAACTGGCAAAACGTGGCTGCTGAATCTGGCACATTGTTCTTCCAGTCCTTGCAGTCTAACCAAGGCAATGTCGTAGTCACTGCTGTCTGGCCGATACCCCCGGTGAATCACAATCTGTTGGACTCCAATTTCTTCTTCAAACTCTTCTGGCACCAAAGTATGATAATCCCCAACGCGAACAGCATAGTTCTTAGTGCTGTTACCATACCTAAGAAGCAGACAGAGCAGATGAAGGGCTTGCTTCAAACACTAAAAACTGGTGATTATCAGCAAGGAAGATTAGGACAGATGCTGTAAACCTGTGTTCATTTCATTAGTTCCTTTTGTATATTTAACCTTTCCATTTCTCTGACCCACTGCTCCTGGTCCTTTACTTAAAAACCTGCCATCATTATCTCTCTTCACTCTATAATCTACATTAATTTCAACTCTGATGCTCTCATTTCTAAGATGTGAGGATGAGTGGAAAATAAAGAAGAATCATGGCATTTCCCCACCAGAAAAGAAAGAATCAAAAGTGGAACAAATTGTAGAGGACAAACTTACTGTCCTGTATTTGCTGTCTTCATTTCTCTATCAATTCAAATACTGGTAATCCCTCATTCTTAATTTGTTTTTAATGTTGTAAAGTGCCATTGGATCGGTTGCAACCCATACCAACCCTGTGTAGGGTTTCCGAGGAGCAGCTGGTGAGCTTCAACCAACAACCTTGCAGTCCAAACGGCTTTGCAGTCTGACGCATTAAACCACAGCGACGCACCAGGACTCCTTGCTTTTAATAGATACACTCAATTACTCCCATTTCCTGAACGCTATTCATACATTCCACCACTTATATATTTTTATTCAAATGTTACTTCAACTGAGCCTTCTTTGATATTGTTTGTTGCACTTGTTAAGTGCCATCTAGTCAATTTCTACCCATAGCAACCCTGTATAAGTTTTCAAAGAGCAGCTGATGAGCTTGAACCACCGACCTTGCAGTTCAAGCTGATTTTGCAGTCCAGCACATTAACCCACAGCACCACACTAGCATTTAGAACAACAACTGCCCTGCCCCAAAGAAGAGATGCATGCAACGTATATTCATTGAATTGTCAACGAATAAAAATATACTTCTAATATTAATGTTTTTTTTTCTCCATGAGATGTTAGTCTACTAAAACTGAAACACAATGCTCCCTAGATTGATTGTTACCAACCTGCTTTTCAACCAACATACCTTGATTCTGATATATCTTATATTGTTGTTGTTAGGTGCCATCGAGTCGGTACAGACCCATAGCAACCTTATGCACAGCAGAAGAAACACTGCCCGATCCTGGGCCAACCTCGCTACTGTTGCCACACTTGAGTTCATCGATGCTGCCACTTGGCCAATCCACTTAGTTGGGGATCTTCCTCTTTTTCTCTGACCCTGCACCTTACCAAACATGATATCCTTCTCCAGCGACTGCACCCTCCTGACAATATGTCCAAAGTATGAGAGACGAAGTTTGGCCTTCTTGGCCTCCAAGGAGCACTCTAGCAGCATTTCTTTCAAAATGGATCTATTGGTTCTTTTGGCAGTCCATGGCCCTTTCAATATTCTCCTCCAACACCATAACTCAAAGGCATCAATTCTTCTATGGTCTTCCTTATTTACTGCCCAGCTTTCACATGCATATGAGGTGATTGAAAATACCATGGCTAGGGTCAGGCACATCTTAGTCCTCAAGTTGACATCTTTGCTATTCAACACTGTGCAGCAGATTTGCCTAATATAATACATCGTCTGATTTCCTGACTGCTGCTTCTGTGAGTGTTGATATTGATCTAAGAAGAATGAAGTCCTTGACAACTTCAATCTTTTCTCCATTAATAAGAATGCTGTTTATTGGTCCAGTGGTGAGGATATTTGTTTTCTTTTCATTGAGATATAATCCATACCGAAGTATCTTCTGTTCTTCTAGCCACTCCAGGCTGGTTTGCGTGTCCTTTCAAGTGGAAATTTCCCACCACTGAAGATTCTGGATGCTGTTGAGGTTTCCACCTATGATTATATGTAATGCAGAGGCTCCATAGGAAGCCTCCTTCACTGGGCACCTTGTAGCCCCGTTTTAGGTATTCCAATCAATTATAGGCAGAAGACGGACTTACAAGCTTTTTATGGTGCTATTTCTGGCTATTCCTTTCTCTCCCCCTCTAGTGTCTATTTTATAGTGGTATGCCAGGGAAACCAAGATTCAAAAGACAGTCAAGCATCTTAACATTATTTTCCCCCTTTTCCCCATTCCAACTATGTCTCAATTCCTGTATCCCAGAGCCCTGTTGTTCCAAGGTTGTGCATACATCATTCTTTACTTCTGTCCCACTTATCCCATGCAAACCTGCCTAATTGTTCTCCCATCATTTTGTTTATCCATTCCCCTTCCATTTCTTGTATATTGCCCCCTCCCTAGCACCCAAACTATCCTGTTTCTATTCCCTGCCCTGTGCTCCACCTTCCCCTCCCTCCCCTCATCCCACCCCCCACATCCCAGTAACCAGCAAAGAATGCCCTCCCCCGATCAATACTTCTTGATTGCATGTTTGATCGATTTCAGATTGAAGAAGTTGGTAGAATTCTTCTCTTTCAGCCTCACTGACTTTAGTAGTTGGTGCCTACATTTGAATAATAGTGGTATTAACTGGGCTTTCTTTCCTGTAGGTGCATGGATATTATCTTATCACAGACAGCATTGTACCTCATGACTGATCTGGATATGTTCTTTTTGACAATGAATGCAACACCATTCCTCTTCAATTTGTAATTCCCAGCATAGTAAACCATGTGGTCTTCAGATTCAAAATGGCCAATACCAGTCCATTTCAGCTCACTAGTACCTAAGTTATCGAAGTTTATGTATTCCATTTCATTTTTGACAACTTCCAATTTTCCCAGATTCATGCTTTGTACATTCCATGTTCCGATTTTCAATGGATGTTTACAGCTGTTTCTCTTCATTTTGAGTTGTGCCCCATCAGCAAATGAAGGTCCCACGGGCTTTTCTCCAATGGGCTTTACTCCATTTACATCATCACAGTCAGCTCCACTTTGAGGAGGCAGCTTTTTGAGTGCCTTCCAACCTGAGGGGCTCATTTTCTGGCACTATACCTGACAATGTGTCTCTACTATTCATTAGGTTTTCAGTGACTAAATATTCAGAGGTAGTTTGTCACTTCTTCTTCCTAGTCTGTCTTTGTCTGGAAGCTCATCTGAAACCTGTCCACCATGGGTGACACTGCTGGTATTTAAAATACCGGTGGCATAGCTTTCCGAATCGCAGCAACTCATACACCACCACAGTATGACAAACTGACAGACAAGTGGAGGACATCTTATATTAAGGTTTCTCAATTTCAGCACCACGAGTATTGACATTTGGCACCCCATAATTCTTTGCTGGAGGGACTGTTCTGTGCATAGGATGTTTAGTAGCCACCCTGGCGTCTATTTATTAGATGACAGTAGCAGCTACCACCCCAGATAACCAAATATGTAACAACCAAATATGTCTACAGATACTGCAGAATATACCCAGGGAGCCCAAATCATCCCTAGTAGAGAACTACTGAGCTAGAATATGTGACCCAACCCACTTACTGGTTACTTCCTCTTTCTCACTGAAGGTCTTGGCACCTTGTTCAAGGTCTTCCCTCCTCCACTATTTAGAATATCCTTCATGATTTAATTTCCAACACCTTTCCCTTTTACTTCCCTGACTTTTTCATCTGCAGTGATTACATCTGCCACCTCATCTCAACTACTCACTTCCAAGGTGAGATTTAGACTTTGCACAAAATACACTTCTAAAATCTTGATTTCAAGCATCTTAGATTTTGCCTATTCCTGTCTTTGTTGTTGTTGTTAAGTGCTGTCAAGTCGGTTCTGACTCATAGCGACCCCATACATGGTTTCCAAGGAATGGCTGGTGAATTTGAATCGCTGACCTTCTGGTCCTATCTTTATAGCTCTATAAATCTTCAGTCCTATTGGACTTTATTCTTTGACACCACTAGACTTTCATTTCTCTCTCGTGACTTCACCTTACCTGGTTTGGAATCCACCTTATATTACTACAATTACTCTTTTGCAAAATCCATTCTTTTCCAAAATCTCTCGGTCCCTCTTTTCTTTCACTTACCAAAACTCCAACCTTGGTTTCATCGTCCCTACGTTTACTTTGTGCTGGCCCCCAAATATTAAAGAGGGAAAGCGCACCTTTAATATAAAGCACTGGACTGCAAGGTCAGTTTGAACCACAAGCTCGGAAATTCAAACTTAGCAGCCACTCCTTGGAAACCCTATACAGGGTTGCTAAGAGTAGGAACCAACTCGACGGCATTCAACAACAGCAGTGTCTCATGTAAGGATTTCTGTGCTGTAGTGGTAAAACACTCGGTTGCTAACTGAAATGTTGGCAGTAAGAAACTACCAGCTAGGTACTCCAGGAGAAAAAGATGTGAAAGTCTACTTTCATAAAAATTACAGGCTAGGAGACTTTATAGGGCTATTCTACTCTGCCCACTAGTCATTATGAGTGGGTGTCAACCCAACAGCAGCGGTAATGACTCATCTTAACATTTTGACCAAAACATGAATTTTCACTGGCTATAAGATAAACATTGGATACACAAAAGCTTAGAATTAAAATATAGCTTCCCACTTACTCCTTGGAGTCCTCGCATGGTGCTGTAGGATAAACACTGGACAGCTAACTGCAAGGTTGGCGATTGAAACACACCAGTTGTTCCTTGGAAACCCTATACATGGTTCCAAGAACTGATTCAACAGCACTTAACAACAACTATTTGTTCCTTAAAAATTCTTGAAGGTTATGAGATACCTGAACAATCTAATAGCCCTAAGTAGGCCACTGACCACCTCCCATGTATAAAATAATTTCTAAACTATGTCAGCTCAAAATGCTAGGCACTGCCACAAAGATGATCTAGCATACACAGCCACATATTACTAATCTACAACACTAATAATATCTGGTAATTCCTTGAGATTCTCCACTTTCAATCTTAAGTCATCAAATATCTTTAAAACTCAGAAAGCTTTTTATATATTATGCCTAGAGACTGTCCTCTTAAGAGTTCCAATTCAAACTTTTGGGCAATTTTAGGATTACTTCAGGTCTCAAAACTGTAAAAAAAAAAAAAAAAAAAA
>NW_006408806.1:2082100-2087538 GCF_000296735.1 Chrysochloris asiatica | reverse complement strand
AAAAAAAAAAAAAAACGTAATGTTTTAGAGAATTATCAGGTACTTAAATCTCATTTTCACTTTCTATGTATTAAAACCAAAAAACCCACTGCCATTGAGCCACTTCCAACTCATAGTCACCCTGTATAGGGTTTCCAAGCTGTAAATCTTTACAGGAACAGAAAGTCTCATCTTTCTCTCTCAGAGTGGCTTGTAGGTTTGAACTGTGGACCTTTTAGTTAGCAGTCCAGTGCTTATCTTACAGTGCCACCAGAGTTCTTCCCAATACTACTAGCATACTACTGAAGTACAATATACCTTAATAGTACAACCACATCTTTAAAATAAAACCCCAATTGATTTAAACACCTTTCTAACAAGAATAATGGTCAATAATACAACCTTTAAAATACTCTTAAAAGGTTTCATATATCTTTGGAATGAAATTTGAGATATGTGTAGAGCTATGCTGTCCCATGTGCTTCATGTGACTATTGAGTATTTGAAATGTAGTTAATATGAATTGAGATGTGCTAAAAGTATAAAATACACATAAGATTTCAAGTATAATATAGTATGGGGAAAAATAATATTAAACATTTAGGTATTTCAAAAGATAGTTAATAGGGACTTCTGGTTTGGGGGCAGGAGAAGCAGAGACAGGCAGCGGAGACTACTCAGCAGAGGCATGAAAAAAACAGAGAGGCAGAGAAGGCGCTTTGCTGGAACAATTCCAGAGCTTTGGATCTGATATTAAGTGGGGAGCATCAGTTTTCGGTGCCCACCAGTGGAGAAATCTGACTGTGGCAGGAATAAACGGTGACTTTGGAATCAACCAGGACACTCCCTGTGACCCACAGCCTGGGCGGAGATCAGAGGGCGGGGCCACAGCCAGGCTGATACACCAGGGAGCGACTTGTGGAAAAAGAGGTGTGACAAATTTTTAAACTTTTATTTCCTCCTCTCCCTTGTTGTACCCTCTCTGCCTAGCCTGGGAATCTTCAGGTGGGTGGAAGCGCACACCCAAAAGGTTCCAGTGCTGGGCCACAGGGTACAATTTTCCCATGACAAAAAGGAAATTCCTGAAAGCCACAGTGTTCCCACAAGCTAATCCTTTGGCTGCTTCTTATGATGGCTGACTCTGGGACTTAGCCCTAAAGTTGACTCTCTTCCTTGGATGGGAGCCTTTATTCCTGCCCTACCTAAAAAGACACAGCAGATCTGGCCATACAGCCAAACTGTATTTGTATCTTGGAAAACCCCAACATAAAAGGCAAGAGCCAACACCAACTATTATATACAAGGACGCATTCATTTTGAGAATTACACTATGCGTACGCAGATACCTAGCCTTCATTCAGAGATAAAAGTTGTGAACAATCTTTCTTCCATTCACTTCTCAATATCTGCGCACCTCCATGGAGATGACTGGGGAGGGCGCTAAGCAAGTGGACACCCACACCCACCACTGGAGGTTTCTACAGTGCACGCACACTGACATAACAGCAAAGGCTACTAGACAGTCTCCTATGATTGTTTTTGTGTGCTGGTTTTTTGGCTCTGATTTTATATTGTTTCTATATTTGGTCCTTTTGATCTCACTTTTTCCTGGGGTGGGACCTTTCTCTCCCTATGTTACCAAAGAAGAGACAGCAATTGTGGCTATATAGTCAAGCTACAAGCATACCCCATAATATCCCACCATCTAGGCAAGAGCCAATACCAACTGCATTACACAGGTAGCCAACACCTGCTAAGAGAGCTCACAGCTGAGTAATAAGAGACATGAAAAGGGAAGCCTATCTCCAGATCACATCCACTAGGAGACACTCAGTAAGCTTAACAATACAATAGCATACATTCATTTAACCATTGAAAACATAAAACTATTGAAAATGTCCAAGAAAAAACAACAAAAGTTCTCAGCACATGTCCAGAAACAGAAAAGACTAACAGACAAATGAGCTGGAGGCAGCCATGGACTTCCCATTAGAAGAAGAGCAGGCTTTCGATTTGACTGAGAAGGAATTCAGAAGAATGATATGGAGACAAATTCAAATGCTTCACAAAGGGGTGGAGGAAAATAAAGAAGTCAGGAAAGTGCTACAGGAGCAATCAAACAAGATAAATATAGCATTGGAAACAATTCAAAGCCTGCAAAAAGAGGTCCAGATTATTAATAATAAAATACCAGAAATGGACAATACATTTAAAAGGCAAAGGAGTAGAATTGAAGAGATGGAGGTCAGAACCAGCAAGTTGAAAGATAAATCTCTCAACATTCCTAAAATGGAAGAGCAAGCAGAAAAAAAGGATTAAAAATCTGAAGAGAGTCTAAGATTCATGCTGGATAACGTGAAGAGGAATAACTTAAGAATTGTTGGAATTCCAGAACAGGAAGAATCACAGAAGTCCACAAAGGAGATAGTTGAGGATCCTCTGGAAGAAAATGTCCTGAACATCTTGAAGGATGAAAAGATAATCATTCAAGAAGTTGAATGGAGCCCAGGAAGGATAGACCCCAAAAGAAAATCACCAAGACATATAATCAAGCTCTCCAAATTCAAAGACAAGGAGAGAATCCTAAAATCAGTCAGGGAAAAGAGAAGTGTTACTTAAAAAGGCAAGCAAATCAGATTAAGCTCTGACCTCTCAACAGAAACCATGCAGGCAAGAAGGCAATGCAGAGACATATATAAAACCCTAAAGAAAAAACAACTGTCAACCAAGAATCGTCTACCCAGCAAAGCTGTCAATCAAAAATGATGGTGCAATCAAAACATTCCAGGATAAACAGAAGCTAAGTGACTCTGTCAAAGTCAATCCAGTGCTTCAAAACATCCTAAATGGAGTTCTTTGGACTGAAAACCAACAAGAACAGACAACAACCAGAGATTAACAGATGTGGCAACAGCACCCAGAACTCATTCGACAGACAGCAGAGTGCAGAACAGAACAAAATTACAACAATGAATTAAGAAGGACCTAGGAAGTCAGTGAAAGATCAAAATAATAGCAATGTCAAAGAAGGGAACAGAGATTCAGGTGGTGAGGAGGTTAGGTGGATTGCAGGATACAATACACTATCTTATATGGAGAGAAAATTCTGTGGGCTATAGGGTAACCTCAAAGAAAGTTTATACTTCACAACATACCATGACAATGAACATCCAAGTAGAACATGGAAACATTAAACCTAAGAAGAAACTGACAAGAAATAGCACAAAAACATGAACTCAGAACAAGAAGGCATGCATAACAAAGGAACGAGCAGCACTACAAAAAAAATTAACATAATGATAGTAATTAATTCATGTTGTTGTTGTTATATGCCGTGGAGTCGGTTCGACCCATAGCAACCCTGTACAGGGTTTCCAAGGCTGTAAATCTTTATGGGAGCAGAAAGCCTCATCTTTCTCCCATGGAAGAGCGGGTAGTTTCGAACTGCTGACCTTCCTTGCAGTTTGCAGCCCAATTCATAACCACTATGCTACCAGAGCTCCTTTACCTATTGAAAATTACACTGAATGCCAATGGAATAATTACACCAGTGAAGAGACAGAAAGTGGCAGAATGGATAAGAAAACAAGACCCTTCAATATGATGCTTGCAGAGACACACAAAGACAAAAACAAACTAAAAGTTAAAGGATGAAAAAATATATACCATTCTAATTGCAATAAAAAATGAGCAGGAGTGGTAATACTAATCTCTGATAATAAAAACTTTAAGGTAAAAAAAAATCTAAAGAGATAAAGAAGGACACAATCTCATGATTAAAGGGTCAGTCGAGCAAGATGACATAACCATAATAAATATCTACACTCCCAATGAAAGAGCGCAAAAGTATATGAAGCAAACCCTAGTAGAATTGAAGAAAGAAATAAACAAATTTACAATTATATTGGAGTATTTTAATATGCCACTGTAGAAAAGGGAGAGAACAACCAGAAAGAAATTCAACAAAGATACAGAGGAACTAAACAGCACAATCAACCAACTTGACCTCATAGATGTGTACAGAGCATTCAACCCAACAACAACACATTACACATTCTTTTCCAGTGTACATGAAACATTCTTCAGAATTGACCATGTGTTAGGTCACAAAGCAAGCCTCCATAAATTTACAAATATCAAAATACTACAAAGCATCTTTTCAGACCACAATGCTATAAAACAAGAAATCAACAATAGGAAGACAAGGAAATAAAGTCAAATACATGGAAACTGAATAACATCTTGCTGAAAAGTGACTGGGTAGTAGAGGAAATTGAACATGAACTCACAAAGTTCATAAAAACAAATGAGAGTAAAAACACAACATATCAAAATCTTTGGAACATGGTGAAAGCAGTGCTGAGAGGACAATTTATTGTAATAATGGACACATCCAAAAATACGAAAGAACCAAAATTAACACAGCATCTACAACAATTAGAAACAAACCAACCAAAGGAACCTACAGACCAAAAGAAAAGAAATAATAAAGATTAGAGCACTAATAAATGAGATTAAATTAAAAAAAAAAAAAAACAGAAAAAACTACAGAAAGAATCAACAGGACAAGAAGCTGGTTCTTTGAAAGGATAAATAAAATTGACAAACCATTCATTGGCAAATCTAACCAAAAAAAAGGGAGAAGACACAAATAGCACACATTAGAAACCACATGGCTGATGTTACAATGGAACTAAAGAATATAAAAAGGATAATAACAGAATATTATGAAGAGTTGTACTCCAACAAATTTGAAAACTTAGAAGAGATAGATACATTTTTAGAATAACACAACCTACCTAAAATTACACAGAGTGAAGAAGAAAACTTGAACAGACCAATAAAAAAGAAGAAATGGATCAGGTCATCAAAAAGCTCCCAACCAAAAGAAGTCCAGGCCCAGCTGCCTTCACTGGTTTGTTTTACCAACCATTCAGGGAAGAGCTGTCACCAATTCTACTCAAATTATTCCAGAATATAGACGAGGTTGAAAAAAATCCCTAACATTTTATGAAGCAAGCATAACCCTCATACCAAAACCAGGGAAGGACATCACTAAGAAAATTATAGATCACTATCCCTCATGAACATAGATGCAAAAATTCTCAACAAAATCCTAGTAAACAGAATTCAGCAGCCCATTAAAAAAATAATACATTATAACCAAGTGGGATTCATATCAGGATGAAAGGATGGTACAACATTAGAAAAATAATCAATGTAATCCACCAATATAAATATGAAAAAGGAAAAGAACCACATGTTCATATCAATTGATGCAGAAAAGGCATTTGACAAAATCTAACATCCATACCTGATAAAAGCACTCAACAATGTAGGAACTGAAGGCAACAACAACAAATTGGCAAAGAAGAAGTAAAACTCTATTTGCAGACAATATGATCCTATATATAGAAAACCCCAAAGACTCAGTAAAAAAGCTACTAGACATCATTGGA
>NW_006408806.1:2080934-2081416 GCF_000296735.1 Chrysochloris asiatica | reverse complement strand
CAAAAGATTGAAACAAGACCTTTACCTCACTCCCTATACAAAAACCAACTCAGCATTGATTAAAGACTTAAATATGAATTCCAGAATTATAAAGGCCATTGATGACAAAATAGGGACAAATTTGAGGGCTCTAATACAGAGTACATACAGACTACCAAACATTGTGAAAATTGTACAAACAAAAGAAGATAAAATAGATCATTGGGACATACTAAAAATTAAAAACTTATGTGCTTCAAAAGACTTTCCGAAAAGAGTAAAAAGGGAACCCAAAGAAAGGGAAAACATCTTTTGTAATGATACATCAGACACATGACTAATCTCTAAAATATATAGGAAACTACACCTCTACAAGAAAAAGACAAATAACTCAATTTAAAAATGGGCACAGGACATGAATAGACACTTCACCAAGGAAGAGATTCAGGCAGCCAACAAACATATGAAGAAATGTTCACGATCACTAGCCATTAGAGAGATGC
>NW_006408806.1:2078874-2080218 GCF_000296735.1 Chrysochloris asiatica | reverse complement strand
AGAAATACTGCATAGGACCATTATTGTAAAAACTTAAGAAAAAATATCCACACTAACGGGAAAAAAAGAAAATGGAAAATTTTTTGTTGGTTACTGGGGTGTAGCTTGTGGGGCGATGGGAGGGAGGGGAAAGTTGAGCACAGGGTAGGGAATAGACACATGATAGTTTGGGTGTTGGAGGGCAATACACAAGAAGGGGGAGGAGAATGGAAGAACAAAGTGGATGTAAGAACATTTAGTCAGGTTTGCATGGGCTAAGTGGGACAGAGGTAAATAGTGATGTATGCTCAACCTTCAAAAAATAGAGTTCTGGGATACAGGGATTGAGGCATGGTTTGAATGGGTAAAATAGGGGAAATGTTAAGATGCTTGGCTGTCTTATGAATCTTGGTTTCCCTTGCCTACTATTGTAAAATAGACACTTGGGGGGGTGGGGGAGAAAGTAATAGCCAGAAATATCATTATAGAAAGCTTGTAAGTCCATCTTCAGCCTATAATTGATTGGAATACCTAAAATGGGGCTAGAACATGCCCAGTGAAAGAGGCTTCCTGAGGAGCCTTTGCATTGCATAAGACCTTAGTTGGTATCCAGATCCCCATCCAGAATCTCCTGAGGTGGGAAACTTCCACTTGAAAAGACAAGCATGGAGCAGCTAGAGATACAGAAGATACTTCTTGAAAGAAAAAGCAGCAGGAAAAATAAAAAACAATAATGGCAGTCTGATTGACTACTACAAGAACAAGCAAGTTGTGAACAAGTTTACCTCAGGGCAAACCCCCTTCCAAGACTGTAACTCAAAGGGACTACACGAGCAGGCATTGTTATCTTGCTGGTGACCACGTTGGTCTACCAATAAGGGGAAGTGGGGCGAAAATAGCAATGAAGCTGTGAGCTAAGTCCGACCACGTTCAAAAGACTCCTGTCAACCTGGATTGGGACCTGGGTGATCAGCAGTATAGTGAGACCTGGGTACTCCTGAGCCCATGGACAGGTTCATAGTCACAGAGGACTAAAGTGGAGAGTGATCCCTCCAGCTGATGTGAAGTGAGGGGAGAGGCACAAGAACACCCATACTTGTAGATAGTACCCATTTGACCTAGCTTCAATGGCTTGATGATCCGAACTCGACTAGAGGAAGAAAGGAGAGCAAAAGGAATGTAATCCACTACAATTTGATGAACTTGACCTATACTTATGCATGTAGTAGCTTAAAAGAGGGAACGAATCTTTACAGCAAGGCTCATTCTCAACCCTCCGTACACAGGGTTGATAGGAATGGGCAACTTAGATATTGGCTACCCAAAATGGGTGGTGGTGCCTACAAAGATACGAAGTGACTGGAT
>NW_006408806.1:2077868-2078774 GCF_000296735.1 Chrysochloris asiatica | reverse complement strand
ATTTTCACCTTTGCTGTTATTGCTGGCATGAGATGATAGCTTATTGTTATCGGATTAGCATCTCTCTAATGGCTAGTGATTGTGAACATTTCTTCATATGTGTGTTGGATGCCCGGATCTCCTCCTTGGTGAGGTGTCTGTTCATGTCCTGTGCCCATTTTTTAATTGGGTTATTTGCCCTTTTCTTGTAGAAGTGTCATAGTTTCCTATGTATTTTAGAAATGAGTCCCTTGTCCGATGTGTTGTTGCAAAAGATTTTTTCCCATTCTATGGGTTCCCTTTTCACTCTTTTGGTGAAGTCTTTTGATGCACATAAGTTTTTAATTTTTAGTATGCCCCAATCATCTATTTTGTCTACTTTTGTTTGTGTAGTTTTCAAAATGTTTGGTAGTCTGTCTATGCCCTGAATTAGAGCCCTCATATTTGTCCCTATTTTTTCATGGATGACCTTCATAATTTTGGGATTCACATTTAGGTCTTTAATCCATGCTGAGTTGGTTTTTGTATAGGGTGTGAAGTAAAGGTCTTGTTTCAATCTTTTGCATATCACTTTCCAGTTCTGCCAGAAACATATGCTAAAGAGACTATCTCCTCCTCATGCAATATACCTATGCGCTTGTTTGAAAATCAGTTGGCTGTATGTGGATGGGCTAATTTCTGGATTCTTGATTCTGTTCCATTGATCAGTGTACCTTTCATTGTACCAATACCCGGCTGTTTTGACCACTGTAGCCATGTAGTAAATTTTGAAATCGGGGAGTGAAAGGTTGATTGCCAACCTTATTCTTCTTCTTAAACAGTGCTTTGCTTATCCTGGGTCTCCTTCTTTTCTATATAAGGTTTGTAATTGTTTTTTCCATCTCTTTGAAAAATGTCCTTGGACTCTGGATTGGGATTGCATTATAT
>NW_006408806.1:2074698-2076899 GCF_000296735.1 Chrysochloris asiatica | reverse complement strand
GTAAAGCTAATGTTCTCCCATGTAAACTATCACAGAATTCACAATAAAATATTTTTTAAAAAAAGATGCCTGCCACAAACTCAGGAGTCTACGTGACACCCTTGCTTTCTGTCCTGTTGGCTCCTACTGTCTCTTTGGGTTCAATTATTTACTGGAACAACTCATAGAAGCTCATTCACAATACATCATACTTTCTGTTACAATGATTTGATTTATTACATATGAAGAGAATTAGAGGATAAGGTTTGATAGGGGTCCCAGAACAAAACTTCCAGATCCCTAATGACATGCAACCTCCCAAGAATATCTATTCTTGGGAGCCTATCTGAGTCTTAGATCTTAGGGTTTAATCAGATTCACCATATGATCATGATAGATTATATCATCTCTGAAGCCCAGTCAGGAATCTTGGTGTGATGCTGTAGGATAAGCACTGGATTGCTAATCACAACATCAGCTGGTCAAATCCACCAGCTATTTCTCAGAAACCCTGTGCAGGGTCACTAAGAGTCAGAACTGATTGGACAGCACTGAACAACAGCAATTCTAGACATCAAAGATTACCAGGTAGTCCCTTTTGGTTTGGTCAACCTTCAGTCATTAAGCTCAGGTGTGGCTGAGCTCTAGGGATCCCAGAACAAAGATCAAGTTGTTTTCTGCACTTCATAAATTAGTTAACATTTGTATTTCAGTTTCTTCAACACAGGTATAATATCCACTCCTCGTGAATGTTTGAAGAGTCAATGTAATAACGAATATGAGTATAAAGCACTATTTAACATAGTACTTGATGAAATCAAATCCAATCAATTTGGACATCTCAATTTGTCAACCAACTTGGCCATTTCACTTGCCAGGGTGATGCTCCTCATACTTCGAGTATTTTCCAAATCTCCTGATCTAAATGATAAAATCTCATCTCTTCTCATAGCATTATCTGGAATATCAACTTAAACCATTATCTCAAATACCAAATCAGGGAAACTTCCCCTTTTTCAAAAGTATGCATTCACTTTCTTTTTTATACAGCAATATTTGTGCTGTTCATGTTATTTCTCTTAGGTGCCATTAAGTTAGTTCCAACTCATAGAGATCCTATGTGTAACAGAATAAAATACTGCCCAGTCATGTGCCAACCTCACAGTTATTATGCTTGAGCCCTTGTTGAGGGGATTTCTTTTTCACTGACCCTCCATTTTTCTTTTCTTTCTGTTGTTGTTGCTGTTGTTAAGTGCTGTGGAGTCGGTTCCAACCCATAGTGATGTACAGGGTTCCTGAAGAGCAGCTGATGAACTTGAACCACCAACCTGCAGTTCAAACTGACTTTGCAGTCCAATGCATTAACCCACAGTGCCACCAGAACTGTTGTTGTTGTTGTTAAGTGCCTTTGAGTTGGTTCCAACCCATAGCAACCCTGTATAGGGTTTCTGAGGGGCAGCTGGTGACTGTTAGCTGCCATAAAAGTCCGCATTCATGGCAACCCCACGCATGATGGAATGGAACACTACCTGGTTCTGCACATCCCCATGATTGATTACAGATTGGATTTTTGTGTTCTATAGTGTCTTCACAGACTGAGTTTCAGAAGTAGATCATCAGGCCTTTCTTCCTGGAAATATCTTTGTCTGGAAATGCAGTGTCATAAGTGGTTATGCCTAACTTAGCTCTTCTATAGTCAATGTTACACAAGACAAAGACCTGTTCTACATATCTTTTCATCTCTATAGCACAAAAGACAGAGGCTTACCCATAACTGAATGTTCTTTTGCTATGTGTTGAAAAGAATTAGACTTGAAAAACTTCCTCCAAATTGAATGAGTACAGAAAAACAGTACCTATTCCATGTGGGAAACAAATAAAGGAGCAGCACAGAAGTAGAAATGAGAAGGTCTCAATCTTTAAGCAGTGACGATAAAAACCATCCTTACCTATTGTTATTGTTTGATATTACTTATCAAGTAAGTTATGACTCATAGCAATTCTGTATAGGATTTCCAAGGAGTGGCTGGTGAGTTTGAACTTCCAATTTTGTGTTTAGTAGTCCAGTGCTTATCCTACAGTGACACACCAGGACTCCATCCTTGCCTCGTTGTTATCAGGTGCCATCGAGTCAGCACCAACTCATAGTGACCCTATGCACAACAGAACGAAATGTTGCTCAGTCTTTAGACAACCTCAGAATTGTTGCTAAGCCTGAGCCC
>NW_006408806.1:2064678-2074598 GCF_000296735.1 Chrysochloris asiatica | reverse complement strand
CTTTTATAGCTTTTATTAATTTAATTTAAATTTACATATATGACTCATGTTTTTGGCTTTCACTATATTTCTGTGCTACTGCACTGGTCCAGAGAAATAATTTTGCATACTTTAAATATACTATTGGCGTCCTGGTGTGGTGCAGTAGGATAAGCACTGGCCTGCTATTGCAAGGTTGGAAATTCAAACCCACCAGCTGCTCTTTGGAAACCCTTATACAAGGTGCTCTGAGTTAGAACCGACTCAATGGCACTTAACAACAGCAACAACAGGCATCCTACTGAAGCGATGACTTTGTAAGATATACACTGGTTTGAGAACCACAAGGTTGGCTGTTCATAACCACCAGTCCCTTTGGGGAAGAAAGATGAGGCTTTCTGCTTTGATAAAGATGTATAGCCTTAGAAATGCTATATGAGGTTATTGTGAGTTAGAACCAACAACAACAAAAACAAAGGCAGCCTATTTCATTATATTTCTTAAATGTCATCTCTTATGGTACTTGTAAGCAACTTTTAAGTTTGAATAAATACAGACTCCCTTCAAATATCAACTTTTTATAGCCTTTAAGATAATTATTATTACTATTCAACTTATTAAAGATTTGCACCAATGTTTTCCATTCATAAGGAGCTGTGCCACTTAACTAAAATAATCTTTGCACCTAAACTGACTTTATATAAATCTATTCTACATCATCTCTAAAAATTGAATCTTTCAGCCAGTAAACAAACAAACACACATAAAAAAAAACAGAACAATACTACACCAAGCAGATTTATTTTTATAAAATGATGACAGTGTAAAAGTCTTGGGCAATTTTACCTTAATGCACCATTTCACACCTGGACTATTGCAATCATCTGCTTCCAATTTTAACTTCCTTAATCCCCCTTCATCTTGCAGCCAGAGTGATGTTTCTACCTGCAATTGTAACTACTCCTTTGAATTCCCTTCAAAGACTCCACTGTCTACATAATAAAATTCAACATCTTAAAATGATACATAAGTCCTTCCAAAAACTGGCCCTTATCCAACTCTTTGGTACCAGCCTGACCCCTGTGTCCAGTCCTTTAAACTGCTTGCACATTATTACAAATAAAGACTTGTCTTTATTTTTAATACCATCCCCTTTTGCTCCTCTCCATTCTCATATGGGGAAAGACTAAATTTATCTTTCATTTTTCAAGGCTAAGACCTAGAAAGCCCTTACTAATCCCTTGCCCTGCCTGAGTCCTCTTAAACACTCCCACATAGCAGTATTACAGCACTTCCAACAATGTCTAGGACTTAGTTTGTAAGACAGCACATGTCCCCAGTTAAAGGATCCTCAGGAACAAGGATTATGTCATTCTCACTTTTGTATAATCAGCACCAAGCAAGAAGTCCTGGTGTGATACTGTAGGATAAGCACTTACCTACAAGGTCAGTTTGAACCTCAAGGTTGACAGTTCAAACCCACCAGCCACTCCTTGGAAACCCTCTACAGAGTTGCTGAGTCAGAACTGACTCAATGGCAATTAACAACAACATATCTTTGAAAGGAACCCTGGTGGCACTGTGAGTTAGGTATTGAACTGCTTGTTAACTGCAAGGTTAGAAATTCAAACCAACCAGCTGCTCCTTGGGAACAAAATAAGGCAATCTACTCCGTAAAGATTTACAGTCTCAGAAATGCAACATAAGGTAGCTATGGGTCAGAATACACACAGTGGCAGTAGGTTTGGTTTTGGCTTTGTAATTTTAAGATTGTCTTGAAAAAGGAAATGGATCAGCTCAACCTCAGCCATAAGATTCCCATACTTCTGTATCTTGGATTATTTTTAAAATAAATTTAACACTTAGAATTTGAAAACCATGATACTGGGTTCATTTGCCAACCAAATATTTGTCTTCTAGTGTCACCTCTGCCAATAGGAATGAATTATAATTCAGAAAGAACACTGAGTTCTCAACATGTCAACTTTGAAAACATTCATTATGGTTCTATATTATTATGGACTAATAACCACAGGTCAGCAGTTCAAGTCCACCAGCCACCCTTGGACACAGGATTGCTATGAGTCAGAAGCAACTCAACAGCACACAAGAACAAGGCTTATTATGGGATCCTCTTTTTCAACATACTTTCAGGCATTTTTTGGTTCAGCATTTGTTATTTTGGTAGACTTTGTTTATGATACTAAAAAGTGCTTCTCCAACAAACATTTCCAGTTTGGGCTGACACATCATTCAGATGTTTGCTTTGCTGAATTGCCTTCAACTCCCCCTCAAAAACCGGCTGAAATTCCCAGACAAGCTTAAACAAGAGAGAGGATCCAAGACACAGTAGTTTAAGAAAATTTAATTTTCCTAATTCCTGAGACTCTAGAATTAAAATAAACAACAACAAAAATTTACTAGCATTAAAAATGGAAGCATTAACCATTCAATTTTGTAGGCTCGCATTCTTTATTGTGTAGTCTCTCCAGGAACACATCTCTACACGAAAACAACAGTTTATATCAGCCTGTGCACATCTGCAACTACTAAACTCTGTTTTTCTCTGCTATCTGGATGAAATTCAAAAAGTAGATGACTGAGATCCAGCTTGTGGAAATGGTTCCAGAAGTGTCTATAGAACCTTCCACTGTGCCTTATATATATGAGTATGTGCTCAGAAAATGGTTTTTGCAATGACTGATCATATTATGTGTTTCACCAAGACCACGTTTTTTAAGGACTCTGTTCAACCATACTAGGTCATGAGGCAACATATGTTAGATTCCTGATATACTGTGTTACTTAAAAGTCTCATTACTTCTGTAGCTCATCTTTCTAATTACAAAGATCTGGAAACTTTTGATTTTCAGAGTAACAATCTCTAACAATTTACAGCTGTAGTGACGTTTCCAGACAAAAATGCAAAAAGATAAAATCAAGTAAAGTTATATTCTTAGAAGAAACCAAGTTAGGACTAGAATTACAACAGTACCAGTAGTAGAATTACAACAATAAAAGAGGCCATTTTCAGTATACACATTCCTCCAAAAACTGCTTGTTTTAGGAATAACAGATTACAAGGAATTAATTTAATACTTAGGGTATTTTTTCTGCTAATTATATTGCTGCACTGCTATAGACAGAAGGTCATGGCATAATACTCATGTTGTGACTTAGAATTGTTGTTGTTAAGTGGTGGCGAGTCAATTCTGACTCATAGCGACTCTGTATAGGGTTTCCATGGAGCACCTAGTGGGTTTGAACCGCTGACCTTGTAGTTCTCATTCTAGTGCTTATTCTACAGTACCACACCAGAAGTGCTTAGAATAGAGAGCTACAAAAGCAAGAAAATTTATACTCTATAAGATTCACACAAAAACTACACACACACAAAAAAAATACCTAAATTTATCCAGCTGTTGTTCTCTTACACCTGTCAATGTTATTGTTAGATGCGATCAAATCAGTTCCAACTCATAATGACCCTATGTACAACAGAATGAAACGTCTGGTCCTGTTCCATCCTCACAATTGTCACTATGTTTGAGCCCATTAATTGCAGCCACTGGGATACTGCATTCCAAAGTTTATATTGCATTAACACTAAGAAGGAATATGAAAACAAAAGAGAAGGCCTTTAAATAATGATTCACCAACTACCTCAGGTAGCCTGGCTATACTGGAAATGACACAATATATGAAACATAGGGCACACAGGCAGACAAGAATTAGATTTCTAGAGTCTGTCAGCCTTCCAATAATGTACCTGCTTCATGTAATGAGTATTAAAATGACTGGAAGTGAGATTAGTGGAACTAAATAGCTACGTTCTGATCTCATCCTTCCCAGGCCATCATTCCTAGACTTTCCTGAAATGGAGATTATATAAAAGAGTGACAAATCTATGGTGGCAAAACAAACATGGAAGTTCTCATCCCATAACAATAAAATCACCTTCATGGTAATAATAATCTATGCCTTATTCAGAAATGACAGCTTAAAAACACAGTCTATATCAAAACTGTAAGAACTAGGCAACAAGGGAGGCCTGATGAATAAGAAACCTTTGTACAGGCATACCACAGAAATATTGTAGGTTTCATTCCAGACCACTGCAATAAAATAAGTCATACAAGCTTTTTGATTTCCCAGTACATATTAAAGTTATATGTATGCTATAATGTAATCTATCAAATGTGCAATGCCGTTGTTGTTATTTGCCTTCGAGTCAGTTCTGATTCATAGCGACCCTGTATAGTGTTTCCTAGGAGCAGCTGGTGAATGTGAACCGCTGCCTTTGCAATTCAAACTGACCTTGTAGTTCAGTGCATTACCCTTGCAGCCCAACACCAGGACCTCAAGTGTGCAATAGCATTATGAAAATGCTTGAAATATTGCAATGAAATGAGGCATGCCTCTACATACAGAAGTAGTCACAAAACAATGGAAATACAAATATTAGAAAAAAGAGAATAGGAAAGCTAATTTCAAAGTAAGAAATCCAGGACCCCTATTAGTAGGCAGGAGACCATAAGTTAAAGTAAAATATTTTTTCACCTCCTAAGAAATCTAAAAGGAAGGTAGCCTACCAAAACCTGATACATTGCTTCTACACTACAGTCACTACAATTCAATAGGAATTCTGCCTTGTAAATGTCAATGTTTCTGATGATTAAAGAAGGATTGTATTAAATAACAAGTCCCTGTTGTTGTTAAATTTCATCGTGTTCCAGCACATATCCGCCCCATATAAGGTTTCTGAAAAGTGGGTTTAAACTGCCCACCTTGTGGTAAGCAGTCCAGTGTTTATCCTACAGCACCACACCAGGACTCCAACAAGTTCCTGTTATTGCTGTTGCTGTAAGTGCTGTTGAGTCAGTTCCAACTGATAGCCACCCTATATAGTGTTTCCAAGGAGTGATTGGTGAATTTAAACTATTGACTTTGTGGTTCAAACCGACCTTGTGGTCCAGTGCATTATCCCAGAGCACCACACCAAGACTCCCAACAAGTCCCTAAGTAGAGCAAATAGTTTGTGCTAAAAGTTGGTGGTTTGAACCACTTACTGATACCATGAAAGAAAATCCTTGGGAATCTGTTTCTATAAAAATTACAGAAAATAAAATACCATGGAACTCAATGTACTCTCTAATACATAGGTCACTGTGAGTCAGAATCGACTAAACGGCAATGGATTTGGTTTTGCTTTTAGTTAAAGTCCCTAAATTCAGAAAAACAAAATGTGGAGCTTGTTCTAATCACTAGTAACTGATCTTATATCTTTTAATAAATTACTATACTAAAGAGGTGAACTGTAAGCTCCTTAAGCATTTCAAAACAGGAAGTCTATGAAATCTGATAAAGACTGCTGATCAAGTCAGATGGCTATGTAGCACACTGACAAAGCAATTTCATCCCTACTCACCTTAAAGGAATCCAAGCATACCACGATGCCACTCTTTAATCAACTGCCTTTATCTTATACTGCACAGATAATGAGAAGAAATTCAGAATGACATATGAAAGGAATTATCTGTTGATCTAGATTTTAAAATACCACTATTGTTTAAAAGATCTCAACATTCTTAAATATATCCATTATCTGGCAGCTAAGCCTCTACTTTCATCATGTAACAATCACTTAGGAATATCTACTACGTGACAAGTGATGTACTAAACAGTTTATAAACACAAATGAGACAATTACTGACTAAGCAATAATCTAGAAGGAGCAGGAATGGAAGGAATAAGAACATGTAAACAAACAATGCTAAATATGTTCCTAATTTTTTTTTTTTTTTAATAGACACCCCTTCCCCCAACCAGGGAATGCAAAAGTCAGACCAAAGTTTTCAACCTTAAGTGTAGATTTTTTTTTTGCATAAATTCCCTACTTTAAAACACTAAATCTTGAACATATAAGACTATCACTTCTAGCAGAAACTTCAAAGACAAGGAGTTTTGAACAGAGGATGATAATCTAAATTAACCCATTGAATCTTTTTTTTTTTTTTTCTAAAATCTAAATCCCAAAGCAGATTTCTCTGTTTTGATCTCTTTTTCTTCTCCACTAGTAAAATGTAGCAAAATCATCCTACATTTTCTAGTAATATTCTTTGATTGCTCCCTCTCCTTGAACCCCAACAAGATAACCAACATTTGTTCTATTTTCACATACATTGCAGATCATTTGTTTCTCATAGCAACACTACTTCAGGTCTTTTCAGCTTCTCTTCTCTAATTGTTGTTGCTGTTGTTAAGTGCCATCGAGTCGGTTCTGACCCATAGTGACCCTGTATAGGGTTTCGAAAAGCGACTGATGAGGCTTGAACTGCCAACCTTCTCTAATTACACCACACAAATCCCAGATCTGACCCCCGACTAATGGTGACCCCAAGAACAACAGAACAAAATGCTGCCAGGTCCTGCATCATCCTCATGATTGGTTTCAGACTAGACTATTGTGATCCATAGCATTATCACTGGGTATTTTGGGAATAATATCACCAAGGCTTTCTTCCTAGTCCCTCTAAGTGTGGCAGATCAACTGAAACATGCTTAGCACCAATGCATCTCTCAAGCTTCTACTGACAGATAGATACTGGCTACTCATAAGGTGCATTGGCCGTGAATCAAACCTGGAACTGCCACAAGGAGGTTTGAATGGAATTATCTTCATTTTGCAGAGGAGAGAGGCTCAGAGAGATTAAGTTAAACAATAAACAATTAGAGGAGCTAGAACTGTAACCCTTATCCTGACGGTCAGATCCAAGTCTCCATCTGCTAACCTGTACTAAGGTCTATTGATTTCTGTTACTTTCTTTCTCTTCCTTTCATTTTACATCTTTTACTTCAATTATTGTAATAGACTTATAACTGGTCTTGCTCTAGTTCCTACCCTACTTATTCTTAATCATTTGGTAACACTCGACAAGTTCAAGTCACTCCAGGAAAAGGCACAGATGAAGAGATTTATTTTTCCTGAAATTGCAACTCATTAAGAACTCTGTGTTATTCCCTTATACCTATCCAGTATATCTCTAAATAATTTACCTCCTAAAACTCCTCTTTGATCATATTTCAAGACTTAAAAATCTACAGTGGTTTCCCATTACCTAGTGAATGAAGTGAAATTCATTACCCTGACATTTCAGATCTTTCCAGTTTCTCTCCTCTAGCTACACCACACAAATCCTAGATCTGACTCCCAACTAATGGTGACTCTTTCACAACAGAACAAAATGCTCCAAGTCCTGTGCCATCCTCATGACTGGACCACTGTGATCCACAGGTGTTTCATTGGCTGCTTTTGGGAAGTAAATCACCAGAGCTTTCTTTCTAGTTCCTCTTAGTCTGGAAGATCAACAGAAAGCTGTTCCACATCATAGCAGCAAGCAAACCTCTGCCAACAGCTGGTTCTTAGCTGTACATAAGGTACATTCATCTGGAATCCAACCTGAATCTCCTACATGCTAGGCGAGAACTGTACCACTGAACCACTGTACCACTGTCCACTCAGTTACTATTTGCCATCTGTAAAAGAACTGATGCCTTTGAGCTATGGTGTTGGAGGAGAATATTGAAAGTGCCATGGGCTGCCAAAAGAACCAATAGATCCGTTTTGGAAAAAGTGCAGCCAGAGTGCTCCTTAGAGGCCAAGATGACCAAACTTTGTCTCTCATACTTCGTACATATTGTCAGGAGGGTCCAGTTGCTGGAGAAGGATATCATGTTTGCTAAGGTGGAGGGTCAGAGAAAAAGAGGAAGACCTCAACAAGATGGATTGGCCAAGTGGCAGCATCGATGGACTCAAGCGTGGCAATAGTAGTGAGGCTGGCCCAGGATCGGGCAGTGTTTCATTCTGCAGTGCAAAAGGTCGCTATGGGTCGGTACCGACTTGATGGCACCTAACAACAACATCTGTCAAATATGCCTTTTAAGTTCTTACCACGATACTCTAAACTTTAGACATTGTCAATATCAAAGCACAGCCTTTCTTTGCTCTCCCAGCTTGAGCAGACTTGATAACAGAACTCACTTTTCCTCTCACCTACAGTCTACTCCATCTTTGAATTGTCCTAGTGCTAATGAAATAGAAAATAAACAACAGGAGCAACAACCAAAAAAAAACCTATTTCATGTTAAAACAAAAATGATCTTATCTCCTCTTTTAATGTCTGTGGTATTTGAGGTGACAGGCAACAAATCTAATGTGATTCCATATAATCAGCTATTAAGTATTTTTAAAGAGCCAATTATGTGTCTTGTAAATATTCTCTTCAAGTCAGAGGATCCCCAATTTCTTCAAAATAGCTGAGGCACATCTTCTTTTTGTGCTGCCCTTTGTGGCTCATCATGTCTCTATTTTACTACAGAGAGCTAAGCACAATTCTTTGTTTGATCAAAGTAGTGCTTTTATCCCTCACAATGGCTTGAGAACAATAAGATGCAGAAGGGAAAGGCTCTTCCTTGCTTTGTCTGGACACTATTCTTCTGTCAGTACAGCCCAAGATTAAATTAACTTTGTGGGCAAAGAATTACATTGCTAACTCATATTAATGTTGCAGGACACTAAAGTCCATAAATCTCTTCCACTTGTATTTAAGGCATGTTTCCTGGAACTAAAGGCAGCATTTTACTTTGCCCTTATTCCATACTTTTAGAATCAGCAATCAAGATCTCTTTTTTCCCCCCCACTCTTCCAATATATTAGTTTTCCTCTCAGGCTCTTGACAACTAAAATTATAATTACCATGCCATGAGTGTCCTCTTTCAGTTTACTGATTAATATAATGAATGGGATAAGGATAAGGGTCATGGCTCACCCATTATATTCTTTATAGGTCTAGCCTATATTTTACCCATAAAGCAAGTGACCGTTAGTCTTTAGTGTACATAAGAATCACTTGAGAGGCCTGATAAAAATACAAATTCCTGGATCCCATGTCCACATATTTAGTAGATTGGAGATTAAAGCCCAGAAATTAGAATTTTTAACACATTAAATAAATCCTCTAACAATATCACTAATTGCACATGCAAGTAGAATTTTGCTAGAGATTATTCTAAAACATTTACAGCAGTTCATCAACAAGTAGCTACCAGAAATTCAAGCTGGATTCAGAAGGGGACATGAAATGAGAGATATTATTGCTGACATAGATAGATCTTGGATAAAAGCAGAGATGTTTATTTGTGTTTTATTGACTATGCAAAGGCATTTGATTGTGTGGAACACAACAGCATTGCAAAGAATGGGTATTCCAGATACTTAATTATACTCATGAGGAATCTGTACACAGATCAAGAGGAAATCGTTCGAAAAGAATAAAGGGACACTGAGTAGTTTAAAATCAGGAAACGTGTGCGCCAGGGTTGGATCCTCTCACCATACTTACTGAATCTGCATGTTAAGCAAATAATCCAAGAAACTGGATTAAATGAGAAGAATGTTACATCAGGATTGGAGAAAAATTCATTAACAACCTGTGATTTGAAGATTGTTGGAAGCGAAGAAGACGTGACATATTTACTGATGAAGATCAGTATGGATTGCACCACAATTTAAAGATAAAGAAAATCCTCACAACTGAACCAATAAATCACATCATAATAAACAGAGAAAAGACTAAAGTTATCAAAGACTTCATTTTTCTTGGATCCACAACACTCACCGAAGCATCAGTCAGAAATCAAAAGATGTAATGCATTTAGAAAATCAGCTGCAAAAGACCTCTTTAACGTGTTCAAGAGCAAATGTATCAGTTTGAGGACTAAAGTATGCCTGACCCAAGCCATGGTATTGTCAATTGTCTAATATATATGTGAAAGTTGGACAATAAATAAAGAAGACCAGAGAAGAATCAATGCATTTGAATTACGGTGTTAGCGAAGATCATTACAAGTTTCATAGATGCCAGGAGAACAAAGTAATCAGT